>NW_017980553.1:0-538 GCF_001876935.1 Asparagus officinalis | reverse complement strand
CATATTTTCATGTTTTGGACTATTTTGTAAAATAATGATATTTTTTATTTGGGAGGTCCTTTCTGATAAACAGTGTTTTAAAATCAGCAAATAGTTTTCAGAACCTGGTTTTTTCATATATCAGTAGTCGGTCGACCGTACCGGTCGACCGCTCCTGTGTTCATTTGTTATTGGGCAGCAGAGAGTTTGTCGGTCGATCGGTGCGGTCGACCGAGAGCTCAATATTTCCATCGGTCGACCGATGCGGTCGACCGAAGATGTCTCTGCTTGTTTTTCTCGCTTTTGACCTGGATAGCGGTTGACTGAAATTTCCGTCGGTCGACCGAAATTTTCGTCGGTCGACCGCTAATGTATCTGTTGGTTCCCAACGGCTATTTTTCTGGGCTGATTTTCTGGGGCTGTTTTTGTCATTTGGTTTGGGGTTCTTGGCTGAGGTTTTGGAGGCTATAAATACCCTCTTTGATCTCAGTTTCTTAACTAAGCTAAGAAGTTTTTAAACAAGGTTTTAAACAAGGGTTTAAGCTTGTTTAGTTTGTTT
>NW_017980552.1:0-538 GCF_001876935.1 Asparagus officinalis | reverse complement strand
TTACGTATTCTTTAATATAATAATACGGTAAAGAGAAAACTAGAACTGATGTCGTTTTGCACATGAAATATCGTGCTCTACGATAATCAGTCACATTATCATAAATACTAAAATGTTCTTTTCCAAAAATTATTCTTTAAAACTAATTCTCATAATAACTAAATTAAAATAACAAGGATTTTTATAATATAAAATAATAATTCCTTTCTGTATGAAAATAATATTTTCCTATTTTATAAATTTCCTTAATTAATTTCTTTTCGATAAAAATTACGTAAATTCTAATTTTAACACATAACTTATCATTTCATGTCCGAAAATAGTTATACATAAATATACAAAATATTTAATGTCTTGTAAAATCTATTTACAACACATATACTCATCATTTCATGCACGTTAAATTCTCTGACATAATTACCACAAAATATCTCAATATTACTTCTAAAATTATTATCTAATACTATTCATCCACATTCTACGTCAAATATTCACAATATGCACATTACCGATATTATCAAATCTAATTAAATTATTT
>NW_017980551.1:0-538 GCF_001876935.1 Asparagus officinalis | reverse complement strand
CAACTCAAGAAAGAGGATTGTCCGAGAAGATGAGTCTCATTGCGCATGCGAGAGACTCATTAAGGCAGTGCTGACAGAATGCGGACGCTCTAAGAATAATTCAACAAGAATCTCCGTATTTCAAATATTGTCCAATGAAGCGTCAAGACCCAAAACAAGACGTTTCAACAAAAAGAAACCTGTAATCCGACGAGATGAGTTCCCTGAGGTCACTATCAACATGACCAACAAAGGAAAGCAATAGTTAGTCAACCCCGACCCTGATTTCTCTCCGGGAGGGAGAGTTGAGCGGGGTCTTTCTCAAAGGATGTCGCGATTGCAACGAAGAGCCAATCGACGTCGAGACTACAAAAGGATGCACGAAGGGTTATCTTCAGATGAAGAACTGTCAGACACTTGTTCTGCTGTAGCTTCAGACAGTACCGCGTCTATCGTAGGGCAAGTCAGAGAATCATTTGCAATCACGCCAGATCAACTGGCTCACATCTTGCAGGAGGCGTTGGCTAAACAACGCGAAGAAATTAGAGCTGAGTTCAAA
>NW_017980550.1:0-538 GCF_001876935.1 Asparagus officinalis | reverse complement strand
GCCACTTGGAGGTGGCTAATGAGTGCGTAGGCCACTTGGAGGTGGCCGGTGAATGTGCGGCCCACTTGGAGGTGGCCAGTGATTGCGCGGGCTACTTGGAGGTCGTTGACGAGTGCACGTGCCACTTGGAGGTGGCTGACAAGTGCGCGGGCCACTTAGAAGTGGCTGATGAGCGCACGGGCCACTTGGAGATGACTGATGAGCACGCGGGCCACTTAGAGGTGGTTGATGAGCGCACGGGAAACTTGGAAGTGGCTGATGAGCGTGTGAGCAATTGGAGGTGGCTGACGAGTGCGTAGGTCACTTATAGGTGGTTGATGAGTGCACAGGCCACTTGGAGGTGGCTGATGAGTGCTCGGGCCACTTGGAGATGGCTGACGAGTGCGCAGGCCACTTGAAGGTGGTTGATGAGCGCACGGGGCACTTGGAGGTGGCTGATGAGCGCGCTTTCCCTTGTTTTGCTGTTCTGGTGGCTTGTTACTACGTCATCAATGGTTCACCGCTTTTTTTTTCGATGGCTCGTTGCCACGTTGTCTGA
>NW_017980549.1:0-538 GCF_001876935.1 Asparagus officinalis | reverse complement strand
AACAAAAACGCAATATATAAAACACCATACAGTACACACACTCCCTACCTCCTGCGCAAAAAATAAAAAACAAATAAAAATAAAATAAAATAAAATAAGAAGAAGAAGAAGGAAAGAAAGAAAAGACCATACATGGTGATGACTGTAGGCGTCAAAAAATGCTGAAAGATATCCAAATACAGCTCAAGAGGAAATCATCCAAAAAGGCAGAAGAACACAAGTTTGGGATGTCTCGCATGCGAGACAGTCTTTACTGTCTCGCCAGGCGAGAGTCTCGCCCGCGAGACAGCATTCTCTGTCTCGCCCGCGAGACAGCATTCTCTGTCTCGCCCGCGAGACAGCATTCTCTGTCTCGCCCGCGAGACAGCATTCTCTGTCTCGCCCATGAGACAGTTTTCAAAGAAGTTAGAAACCACTTTATAACCGCCGACACGTGGCCACCAACTGTTCAAGAACGTGGGAAACGTCCTGGGCGAGAATCACGTTGATAACTACCAGAATAACGGAGTTTAAAACGTGGGAATGCAGTTACAGCGAG
>NW_017980548.1:0-538 GCF_001876935.1 Asparagus officinalis | reverse complement strand
TGAAGAGAGCGAAAGCTCCCCCTATATATGAGCATGGGTGAGTATAAAACAAATATAGGGATTGCTCCCTCTATCAAAATGCCATATAGAAAATATGAAATGAGGATCAAGGCAAACATATGTGAGTAAGCATAGATGCTAAAAAACAACTCACATACAAGACGATAATGAGAACATAAAAACCGATGTATGAAATAGATTTTATGACATCAAAAGAAGAGAAACTTGAGAATCATGTAAAAAGTTTTCAAATAAAAACAAATCAACCAATTGAAATCATAAATCAAAGTTTAAATAAAAAGTTTTCAAATAAAAACAAATCAACCAATTGAAATCATAAATCAAAGTTTAAATCCAAAAACGTAAAATCAAATCATCATTAAACGTAAAATCAAATCATCATTGATTCAAAAATCAAGAGAGGCAACTATATCTAGCTCTTGAGCTAGTAACAACCCATATATATATGTTTAGCACCCGGTAAACAATGTTTGGGAATAAACACCCAATAACTCCGGAAGGTTATATAAACATAGTC
>NW_017980547.1:0-538 GCF_001876935.1 Asparagus officinalis | reverse complement strand
ATTCACATTATTGATTATATCATTCTGAATTTGTTTAGAATCCGGGGAAGAATTTTCAACAGCAAGGTAAGATTCAATGTAGAACATGAACTCTTCATGTTGAATATTTCATTCTATATTGATTATTTTGTTTATTTCAGAATAATAAAAAGAATTTATTCTTCTCTCATGTGAGAGTTTCTTGTTCAGTTTTCAAAAAAAAAAAAAGAGAAAAAAAAAGAAAAAAAAAGGAAAAAAGAAGAAAAGAAAAAAAAAAGAAAAAAAAAGAAAAAAAAAGAAGAAGAAAATATTTTTATCAGCGAACCAAATGTAAGTGCTTCACTTCTTATCTGATTTACTTTATGCATCATAGAGTTTGCATTGAGGACAATGCAAAATTTAGGTGTGGGGGTGGGAATTAGTTATTTTTTCTTTTTTATTTTAGTGCATTTTTGTCATTTTTTTTCTTTTCCTTAAAATTTTTTTTTTAAAAAATATCGTCACTTGCCAAATTAATAGAGTTATGTAATAATTGATTTATTTGATAAATTTAAAATTT
>NW_017980546.1:0-538 GCF_001876935.1 Asparagus officinalis | reverse complement strand
ATCTGAATTTTTGAATAATCGAGCAAAATAACTTTAGAAGGATCATCCTCATGGAAGCATGTCTAAGAATTTTATACATAAACAAATTGTATTATACATAAACAAATTGTATTATAAGTATATTTATATAAGAGTATAAATATATATATATACACATATATTATACATATATAAGAGAGAGTATACTTATACATATATATACTTATATAAGAGAGAGTATACATTGTATACTTATATATACTTATACAATATATAAGAGAGAGTATACTTTTACATATATATAATTATATAAGAGATATATACATATATAAGAGAGAATATACTTATATATATATATATACTTATATAAGAGTGTATACACTGTATACTTATACAATATTTAAGAGGGAGTATACTTATACATATATATAATTATATAAGAAATACATACATATATAAGAGAGAATATACTTATATATATATACTTATCTATATATTATACATATATAAGAGAGAGTATACTTATATATACTTATATACTAAGAGAGTATATATATAT
>NW_017980545.1:0-538 GCF_001876935.1 Asparagus officinalis | reverse complement strand
CAACTTGCCGATATTGCAATAAAAGATGATTTAGAGTACTCCTTGTCTCTTGATGATGTGATAAAAGATAGAAACGTGAACGCCAAAGAGGTGAATTCAACTCAAATTGGGTCTGAGTCCCAAGATTGGCGTTTTCCCATCATTGACTACGTCCAGTATGGTATTCTGCCAGAAGACGTAAAAGAAAAGGAATCAATCCGCCGAAGAGCCCCAAGATTCTTCTATAATACTGAAACCCATACATTATACCGTAGAGGGTACGATGGTCTTTTACTCCGATGTCTTTCGAAGCAGAAGAAGTTCTTAAGGAAGCACACACAGGAGAATGTGGTGCACATCAGCCCGGTCCTAAACTGTACGATCGCATCAGAAGGATGGGATACTATTGGCCCACAATGGTTCGTGATGCAATCGAATACGCACGTGAATGCCACGCTTGCCAGATACATGCGAATTATATGCATCAACTGCCAGAGCAGTTGCATACGTCAACCACCTCGTGGCCGTTCGAGACTTGGGGTATGGACATAGTCGGTCC
>NW_017980544.1:0-538 GCF_001876935.1 Asparagus officinalis | reverse complement strand
TGGCGTGATTCCCAAAAATCTGCCAACTCTGAACTCCAAGAGTTAAGAGCCCACAGTCATCAGCTTAGGATGAATGTTGGCAAAAGAACACAAGCCAAGGTCAACCTACGTCGGGATATAGAATCGAGTCGAGCGGAAATAGCTCGCTTAGAGGAGGAACTTGCAATGGCCAAGGATGCTCTTGATGTCTTGGAATCTGAGTTGACGCAGGAAATTCATATTGAGGAAGACCTGTTACAGCAACTGAACCTTCAAGATAAAATAATTGCTGAAAAGGAACAAGAGGTCGCCGCGCTTCAAAGTGTTGATGAAGAAGCTTTCAAAATTAAATTGACGGCTGAGCTTGAACAGACTTATGCGTTAGAGCTGTCAAAACTTGAAAATCAAATTAGTCAATATAAACTCTTGTAATCGGAGAACATATAGTTTTGTTTGTAGCTTTGTTTGAAAATTCTTGATCAACATAGTAAACCTTTTTGCTCATTATATTGAATCTTTTTGCTCATTGAGGTTTTATTATGATTACTCATTCTTGTTT
>NW_017980543.1:0-538 GCF_001876935.1 Asparagus officinalis | reverse complement strand
CGCCGCTCGCCCAGCTCCTCAACGACGCTGAGATCCGCCTGCTGCCACCCGCACTACCGCCTTCCCCTCTCCTCTCCGCCGCTGACCGCCGGTCTCCTTCGTCGCCGTCGACCTCCCTGCTCGTCGCCAGATCCGCACCGCCCGTCGTCCACCTCCCTCAGCCTCGAACACCGCCTCGACCATCACCAGATCCGCCTTCTCTGAGCTCTGACCAGAGCTCCGACCAGCTGCTCCAGCCTCCATCGACGGCCTCTGCCCAGATCCGACGCTGCAGCACCTCCCCGAGCTCGCCCTGTGCACCCCCTGCAGCCCTCGTCGCTGTTGTCGCTACCGTCGTACCTCAGCAGTAGCTCCGCCACGTCAGCATCGGCACCATCGCATCGTCATCAGACCCCACGGTCTCGTAGGCAAGATCCTGCTTCCTTTTGACTCATCAATTCAATTTCTGGATCTATTGCGAATTATTTATGCTATAATATGATTAGTTATAACTAGTATATTGCGATTATCTGCGTGGGACTGTTGATGATGATATTAA
>NW_017980542.1:0-538 GCF_001876935.1 Asparagus officinalis | reverse complement strand
GTAGGCGCGTGCAAGCCGTGGGACCCACCGAGAGCAACTCGATGTTAGTTAAAGTCCACTGCCAAAATGTTAGCACTAGTTGTTCTTGGGCCTTGTGCTTCTCTATTTAAGCCACTAACAATTCTTTACACTAGTCCATGTGGGACTAAAGTGGGGGTGTCCACACGCCTGACAGTGATACTAGGATGTACCAATTGTTATGTCGTGACGACGAGGACGTCGTCTTTGTAAGGTGGGGTGATTGTGACACCCACACTTTAGTTCCCCATGGACTAGTGAAGAAATATTAGTGGCTTAAATATAGAAGCCCAAGACCTAAGAACAACTAGTGCTAGCATTTTGGCAGTGAACTTTAGCCAACATCGAGTTGCTCTCGGTGGGTCCCACAGCTTGCAGGCGCCAACGGGCCCGTGGGCCCGGTGTGTGACAGGTTTAGTAATCGAATGAAGAAAAATTCTAGACTAAAAAATTTGGAGAATTAGGAAAAGCCTTGAATTACAGAGTATTTTCCTGTTATCTTCGAAATGAGTGATCACAA
>NW_017980541.1:0-538 GCF_001876935.1 Asparagus officinalis | reverse complement strand
TAACGCCTGGATCTTGTCCTTGAGGTGGTAGCATGATCTCGTAGGGTGGTGGACAGCTCTGTGGTACGCACAGTACTTTGGATCCGTCACCTTGCTGGCCCCCTCTAGATCCACGATCGCTGGCAACTGGATTTTGTTGTTCTCCAACAAGTATTTGAAGATGCCGGGAACTTCATCATCTTTGAAGGAGTACACTTTAGGAAACCTCGGCTCCGCAGATTTCTGCTTCTGAGGCCGTTGTTGCCATTGCCCTCGAGATTGTTGTGGGGCTTGTTGCTGTGGCTGCTGTTGCTGTGGTTGCAATTGAAAGGTTTGATTAGCATCAGGGACGAAGTTTTGCTTTGGAGCACTTGTCGCCGGTTGGCCTCTTTCCGCCTTCTTTCTCTTGAGGAATCGCTCAGCTTGCTCTCCCCGGAATTTCAAGTCCTTCCATGTCTTGGATGGTGCTATCCTCATTGCTTCCAGCACTTCCAACGCGAGGTTTTTGTGGCAGGTCTGGAGGATGAATTCCTCGGTGATCGGGTCCCGGCAATTCATC
>NW_017980540.1:0-538 GCF_001876935.1 Asparagus officinalis | reverse complement strand
TCAGGGGGTTTAAATAGATAAAAATAATAATAAAAAAATTGACAAAAAACAAAATAGATTATTGAATGTGGTGCGCGTGCAGCCGCATTTTTTGAAAAGAAGAGGAGGGAGAGAATGGGGTTGTTGGGTAGCTGATAGGGGTTTAACGCGGGAAGAAAAAGCTGGGGTTATTTTCAAATGGGTTCAGGTATTTAAACGAAAATAATTAAAATAAATAATTTCGGATACTTAAAAATTAAACTAATTACATAATAATTATCTACAAATAAAAACGTACATTTTGAGCTAATACAACAGTTGATATGAAACTGTCAAAAATATACCCGTATTGTACAATTAAACAGAAATAATTAATAATAAAAATATATTTACTTACATTTAAAATCAAATAATTATGTGACAATTATCTACACGATAAAACGTACCAGTTATGCTAATACGACAGCTGATATGTAATAATACAAGAAATATACGTAATTAATAATTCAATATAATACAAGAATTAATACATGATAATAATAATAATACGACGTATTAT
>NW_017980539.1:0-538 GCF_001876935.1 Asparagus officinalis | reverse complement strand
AATTCGAGGTGATTCTATCTTATTAAGCCTAAGCTGACCGAGTAATTAAGCCCAAGGAGTATTTTCATATTTAATAACCTAAGCCCATTTGGGTTGGGATCCATTGGCCCAAAACTCGTTAAATGGTCACTTAGAAAGTCCGTTAAAATAGAAAAAAATCACCAAGGAAGAAAGAGTTAAAAAAAATTAAAAAAAAACTAATAAATGTTTTATAGTTGTATATATGGTCTTAGAAAATATTTTAAATCAAGCAACTTGAAAATTATTTAAAACAAAGAGTTAGCATGTTCTTTTCAAAACTTTTAAATTAAATTTCTAAGTTTGGTTTGGTTTCGTATTGCTACAATGAGAAGATTTTCTTGAAAATATACCTTAGAGTTATATATAAAAATATTTTCTTGAGTGATAATTGGCTCCAATTAGATTATCTAAAAGTTATCAAGTGAATTTAGTAATTTACTGACTTCTTTAATTTGGCAAGTTGACCGAATTTTGTGGGTTTATTCACTGCAAACCCTCACGAGACTACAACTCGTCC
>NW_017980538.1:0-538 GCF_001876935.1 Asparagus officinalis | reverse complement strand
TCGGTGCTTTGTCGAATGGCTGTAAGAGTTCCGGTGCTGCATTTATTGTCTGACCATTGTCGGAATTTTTAACTTGAAGTCGGTTCCTGATTTTCTAATCTTTAGCTGACCATCGATTGTTGGCGTTGAGTTCTTTATTCGCGACGCGTTGTCCGGCGTAGTGTTGTTGAGTTATCCTTAAGAATAAAAATATTCTCCAGGAACTTCTCAACCAACAATAGGGAATAGTTTATACTCGTATACCTTATTGGAGTATTAAGAAGCAGTTTATACTCGTATACTTTTCGGAGTAATGATTCTTTCGTTGCAACGCATTAATCGGCGTTGACCCAGGGTTACGCGTTGATCGGCGTTGACCCAGGGTTTTGAACGTCGTACGTTGCAACGCGTTGACTGGCGTTGACCTAGGGTTACGTGTTGACTGGCGTTGACCCTATGGTTTATAACGTCGTTGGATGCTCAAGTCACAAGACCAACTAATGAAGCTGATGCGTCAGTGACCCTCGTATTTATAGGATTTTTGGCAAACCCCCAGCCA
>NW_017980537.1:0-538 GCF_001876935.1 Asparagus officinalis | reverse complement strand
GAGCCGACAGAGTTTCAGAACAACAGGGATACGGACTGACCGAGAACCCCGCAACCGCTGCAAAAGGAGAACCACCCGTCATGTCCTGATCATCACACTGATAATCCAACCATGGGGGCTAACAGAGCTCTTCGTCGGAATTCCAACGCATCCGAAATCAACTAAATCCGAGTTTGGACGACGAATCAACGGCAAACACACCCGGAAAGGCCTCGGACTGAACTGGGGCACCCGGGGGTGTCTTGGCAAGCTCGAAACACCCGAGGGGTGTCTTGGCAAAACCAAGACACCCCAGGGGTGTCTCGGCCAGGCCGAGACACCCGCCGCCGAGACACCCCAAGGGGGTGTCCTCATCATTTCAGCCCCCCCCCCTCTCTTGGTTTGCTATAAATAGCCCCCTTAGGCCTTCATTTGAGGGGGCTCCTGATTTAGCTCTTGATTTCTTTGGTGGCCTTGGGGGGATTTTTTGGGAGAGCCTTGGCGAAGCCCTGCTGCAGTGAAGAGTGCCCGTGAGCTTCAACAAGAGGAGGAGAGGCCT
>NW_017980536.1:0-539 GCF_001876935.1 Asparagus officinalis | reverse complement strand
ATAAATAAGAGTGGTTTTTCTTTTAGAAAATCCAATCCAATTCCACTTTCTCTATATACGTAAAAGTGTAACTACTTTCTCTCCAAAAAAAAAACTTTCATCTTCAACCTAGCAGTTGATTTCTAAGGATCCAGATCTTTGCTCGGGTGGATCAACTAGAGGAGTTTTCAAGTGAGACTCTTAATCTCTCCATTAGAGAAGGCTTTGAACACGCATCAAGAGGTAATCGTTTTTCCTTTTTCTTAATCCAATTGATCTTAATCTCTCCATTAGAGGAGGCTTTGAACACGCATCAAGAGGTAATCGTTTTTCCTTTTTCTTAATCCAATTGATTTATGCAATAGATCCTTCGTTTAGATGTTAGGAAAACATTTCCTGCAATTCCGCTTAGAGCATCTAGATATCCTACAGTGGTATCAGAGCCTCTTGCATAAATTAATTGGATCAAATTTTAATCTTACAATTTGATACATGTTCATTATTATTTAGATTCAATAAGAATAGATCTGATGTTTGGATTAATGCATAATAAATACGAT
>NW_017980535.1:0-539 GCF_001876935.1 Asparagus officinalis | reverse complement strand
CCATCCTACAATGGCTCCGAAATCTAAGAGGTGCAAAGTGAGGGGCGCGGGCCCCGGACGTTATTCCGATCGTCTCTCCACCGGCATGCCTGCCGGTGCTCTGGAATCGCGCCCAGGTACGTTGATGGGTTCGTTAGATGATCTCTTGTAAGTCTTAGGCGTCGGATTTTAGGAAGATGAGTGCTACTCATTTCCCCGATTTGGGGCAAAGTTTGCCCTATTTTGCCTTTAGAGGATGAGTGTTGTCCATGCAGGCGAATCCTTCAATGGGAAGGAGGCGAACTTCCCTTTTCGCAAGGCGAGTTCGGCCCTTTTCCATTAGAGGGGAGTATAGTCTGTATGGATAGATCTTGTTCGAAATGGGTTCCCCCTTTCGATAGACGATTTCGCCCTCCTCTGTTTGATGGGCGATTTTGCCTCTGCAGTAGATTTTGTCTCAATTGACTTTTCATTTTTTGTTGCAGCGACCTTTTCTGATGAGGCTTTCCCGGAGGGTGTGGCCATTGGCCACGCTGGGGCTGCGAATTATACGGCACCTT
>NW_017980534.1:0-539 GCF_001876935.1 Asparagus officinalis | reverse complement strand
AGGTGTGATCACGAGAGGGTATTGGGTGAGGGTTTAAATAGGAAAAAAATTGAATAAAAAATTAAAAAATTAAAATAAAATATTGAGAGATGATGCGCGTGGAGCCGTTTTATTGGAAAAAAAAGAGGAGGGAGAGAACGTGATGAGGGGGTAGCTGTTGGGGGTTTGACGCCGGAAGCAAAATAATTTTGGATTATTTTCAAATAGTTTCAGGTATTTAAACGAAAATAATTAAATAAATAGTTACGAGTATAAAAAATTAAACCAATTACGGAATAATTATCTACAAATAAAAACGTACATGTTGTGCTAATACAACAGTTGATACGAAATAGTCGATATATACACATATTGTATAATTAACGAGAATAAATAATAATAAAAATATATTTATTTATATTTAAAATCAAATAATTATGTGACAATTATCTACACGATAAAATGTACCAGTTATGCTAATATGACAGCTGATACGTAATAATTAAAATAATACAATAATTTACACAATTAATACGTAATTAATAATTTAACATAATACA
>NW_017980533.1:0-539 GCF_001876935.1 Asparagus officinalis | reverse complement strand
CACTTTTCTTTGCAAAGAGATGAGTAAATCAAAGAAGTCTCTTAGTATGCGGGAATTAGGTCAGCGCTTAAATGCCGGGTACATGGGTGGTTTTTCCTCCGTTTTACTAGTGAGTTACATGAACATTATTTTGTATATCTTTTCATTTTGATAATGATTATTGTTTATGCACATGCTAATGTGTAGTTTCTTTTTTGTAGGTTTGGTTTTATGAAAAAGTAGGGGAATTAGAGTACACTTCAGATATTGAAAGGTTACCGCCGCTCTTTTGTGTGAAGAGTACTGGAAAGTGGAGGAGGACTACTATGAACAAATTATATAGAGTCCCGAAGTTGGTTACGGATAATGGCCAAGAGAATACTCCTCTTATTCATACGGCATCGCCAATAGTATTTGTACATATCGTTGCTCTAATAGTTCATTATTTTATGTCCCTTTTGTTAGTATCTATGTTGCAACTATAGTATACATACTAATACTAGCTTTTTTTTTGTCAAATAGGAATCAAGGAAAGCTGAATTAATTTTCTTAATTGCGGA
>NW_017980532.1:0-539 GCF_001876935.1 Asparagus officinalis | reverse complement strand
CAAGAGGAGGTCAAAAGGAAAAGGTAAATCTTGTTATGGAGCTTCTGCTATTCCAGGAGAAGATGACGATAGAATTCCAGCCTTCCCACTTTCTGAAGATGAGCAGGAAGTCTTCGCCACCCGGAGCGGGAATGAGTATCACTACAAGTACCCGGATGCTTCCGAGCAATTAGGCACCAAAACCGCTCCTTCCAAGACATTGGCAGAACTGGGAATTGCAGCAATTCCCCCAACGCCTATAGCTACAGAGAAAGTCCAGCAGAAGGCAGTCTTGATTCAATCATCCGATTGGGAGAGACAAACCGGGAAATGCAAGCTCTCCGCCCTATTTTGACATCATGGCGCAGTTGGCCAATATCCCGGCTAGGATAACCCTATACGAGCTGTTGCGTCTTTCAAAGGATACAAGGAAAGCATTACAAGAGGCCTTAAGCGACTCTGAAGCTTTCTTGACACGAATTAAGTCGTCCTCCGGAGAACCGGAGCCATCAATTCAACACTGTAATCTTGCGGCGCATCATTTTCCATGCATCTCTTTT
>NW_017980531.1:0-539 GCF_001876935.1 Asparagus officinalis | reverse complement strand
TCGGTGCTTTGTCGAAAGTCTGTAAGAGTTCCGGTGCTGTATTTATTGTCTGACCGTTTGTCGGAATTTCGAACTTGAAGTCGATTCTTGTTTTCTAACTTTTAGCTGACTATTGATTGTGGCGTCGAGTCTTTATGCACAACGCGTTGTCCGGCGTAGTGTGGTTGAGTTATCCTTAAGAATATTTATAAACAATATTCTCCAGGAACTTCTCAACCCAAAAATAGGGAATAGTTTATACTCATATACCTTATTGGAGTATTAAGAAGCAGTTTATACTCGTATACTTTTCGGAGTATTTTCTGCGCCCAAATGCGCTGAACCGGCTTAAAATGAGCCAAAAAGGCAGTAAATCGGTTCAAAAAATCCTCCGACTCTTCCGAACATGTGGGAGAAGAGTGAGTAAGTGACGGGTTGAATCGTCGCTCGATTTGAAGTCGTTTCGATGCTCGGTTCGACTTCAATTTAAATTTTGGTTTGAACTGGGTCTGGTCCGGTTCGGTTCGGTTCGGTTCGGCCCAAAACCGGTTCACCCTATA
>NW_017980530.1:0-539 GCF_001876935.1 Asparagus officinalis | reverse complement strand
TGAAAATACTCCTTGGGCTTAATTACTCGGTCAGCTTAGGCTTTATAAGATAGAATCACCTTGAATTAATGGGTTTTTTTTCTTTTTGGTGCCCATTTTTCGCACTCTTCTTTTGCAATTTTTTTTTTTGTATATGTATATATATTTTGAAAATATGTAAATCAAGACACTTTGAAAAAAATTATTTTCAACTCTAAGTTAAGCATGCAAAAATTTCATTATTTTAAATAAAAATCCAAGTTAAGGCTTAAATAAAGTATACTACTTTGAAAATCATTTCTTAAGAAATTTATTTAGAGTTATCATAAAAGGTGATCTTAAGTAAATAACCAACTAGGGATTAGAAATTTTCAAATTTATCAAATAAATCAATTATTACATAACTCCATCAATTTGGCAAGAGACGATATTTTTATAATTTATTTTAAGAAAAAGGGGGGAAAATGTAACTAAAATATAAAATAAAGATAAAAAATTTAAAGTGGTGAAAAAAATTATTATTATTAATTGCAACAAAAAGTTATAATTTTGGAAGGCCT
>NW_017980529.1:0-539 GCF_001876935.1 Asparagus officinalis | reverse complement strand
CTCTCTCTCTCCTTCTCTTTCTCTCTCTTCTTTCTTCCGTTGCGTCTGTGAGAAATGAGTGAAGGGTGGGGGCCTTTATATAGGAAAAATGAATGAGGGGTAGGTGGCACAGTAGGTGAGTTAGGTGAATAATATATATACCATGTGTTCCAAATGATTAGAAGCTAAATGTTAATACCCTCATTCTAGCGTTAAGTATAAATATGATCGTATGGATAATCATAAAAATCATAATCAATCAATTTATCTGTTCAAACAGGTGCGGGAAGTCGCGATGCATATCCTCCTCGCACTCCCAAGAAGCCTCCTCAGCTCCTTTCCGGTTCCATTAAAATTTGACTAAGGGAATCACCTTATTTCTAAGTCTCTTGTTTTCTCTAGCAAGAATACAAACTAAAATCTCAATAGTGGTCAAACAATCATGAAGCTCCGGTGCATCTAACACTTGCTGCTGCTCCTCATTACACAAATGCTTCATGAGCATCGAAACATGGAAAACATCAAATATACTCGACATCAATGCTGGAAAATCTAGCCTA
>NW_017980528.1:0-539 GCF_001876935.1 Asparagus officinalis | reverse complement strand
TGTCCCTCCCCCTTTCAGGTGACGAGCCAGAAGCCCGGAGAGTCGCAGGTTGATGGCGATGTACTTTAGTTTCATCTGTCTATTTAGATATATTCTATTTATGGAGCTCCACTGTAGACTTTGTTTAGACATTTGAGGACTTTATTCTAGATGTTGTAAAGGCTGTGTGCCTTATTTCCTTTACTCAGACTTGTTGTATTTGAGATTTGTTAAGAACTCCAGTTTATTCATTTCAGACATTGACTTTGTATTTCTATATGTTGGATGATGAAATATTATTTTGATCTCTTTCATTTCATCAGTATTCTCTTGTATCATCTCTTACTTGCTTTTGTACCTACACCTGTTATTGACTCTACTAGAGTGATAGAATTGTGATGGTGAAACATGTTATTGCACGGTGTGGTGCATGGCAGGTTTGACATCATTGGTTTCACCTTGGACTGCAGCCTTGTGTGAACCCAGGGACGTCATCAAAACAAGAAGACCAACAATCTCCCCCTTTTTGATGATGACAAACAATTTACAAAAAAAGATAT
>NW_017980527.1:0-539 GCF_001876935.1 Asparagus officinalis | reverse complement strand
CCGACGCACCGCCCAAAAATACTGGGGGTGGCCCCACTAAAAATAACGACGCTAGGGGTGGACCCACCAGTGATGATAACACTGGGGGTGGCCGTATTATTCCTCTCGAAAATTGTCTAAAACAGGATATAGATGAGGCCGAAAATATGAAGGATCTCGAAAGAAAAATTGACGCCCTGATGTCTGCTCGAGAGGTGAAGAAGACCGGCATTCCGTGTCCTTACCCGAAAGAGTGGGATTCGATCCCGTATCCGGCGAAATTCAACCTGATCAACTTCACGCCGTTCGACGGGAAAGGTTCCCCCACTCAGCACCTGATCTATTTCAAGTCCCATTTGGGAGTGATCTCTGGCAACGAGCCTCTGATGGTCCGGTCATTTGTTGGCACCCTTCGCGGGCCCGCCTTTGATTGGTACCGTCACCTCAAGCCCGGAAGCATCAACAGCTGGGAGGACCTGGAGAGCATGTTTCTCGCTCATTTCTTCGATGATGACGCAGAAGTGTCGATCAAAACACTCTTCGATGAGAAACAAAAAGAC
>NW_017980526.1:0-539 GCF_001876935.1 Asparagus officinalis | reverse complement strand
ACGTATGGGTCTCGGCATTATAAAAGAATCTTGGCGCTCTTCGGCGAATTGATTCCCTTTCTTTTACATATTCTGGCAGAATACCATACTGGACGTAGTCAATGATGGGATAACGCCAATCTCGGGACTCAGACCCAATTTGAGTTGAATTCACCTCCTTGGCGTTTACGTTTCCGTCATCTTCTTCTTCAATATCCCTACTGTATATGGGTACACAGAGTTGATGCGTCCGTACTATGACTAACGGTTCAGTTTCGGGAGGCTGTGCCAGTGATACTGCTAGTGCCGCCAGTGCGTCTGCATAAGCGTTCTGGAGACGAGGGATATATTCAATGAAGAATTCTTCGAAAGATTCTGCCATTTTGATGGCTTCCTGGTGGTACGGGATCAGGTCTTGGTTCCTGACTTCATACTCTCCACGGACCTGGTTGACTATCAATTGAGAATTCCCAAAAGCTTCGAGATATTCAACCCCCAGCTCCTTGGCGAAACTGAGTCCGATGAGAAGTGCATTGTACTCGGCCACGTTATTGGAGCAC
>NW_017980525.1:0-539 GCF_001876935.1 Asparagus officinalis | reverse complement strand
CCAGTAGCCCCAACCTTTGCAAAAACCAGAGACGCTGCTTTCTGAGAAAAACTTTCAAAGTTCTGGTTTTTGTGTTTTTCTTCTGTTTTGTGTGTGATTCACTTCCCAGCTTCAGTAGTCTTTCTCTTTGCCATAGGGGCTGTGTAAAGAGAGAGTCTTGCACCTTTTTCTTCTGCTGTGTGAGTGAGATCTTGTGTAGATCAACTGTGAGGGAGTGTGATCTGTTGAGATCAAACTGTATAGTGAGAGAGATCGTGTGGGATCGCTGTGTAGACGAAGTTCCGGCTTCCAAACCGGGTGTGTAGTGGATTTCTCCTCGAGAGTGGGGAGCGGGGACGTAGGCCAGAGGGCCGAACCTCGTTAACACATCGCGCGTCAAGGATAACGAACTCCTAACCCTATCTCTCTTACTTTAACTGTTTTACTGTTTTGTGGTTTGCTTGTGTTTATTTTTTATTGCATATTAGAGTCTCTTAACCCTAATCACCCCCCTCTACGGTCCAACAATTGGTATCAGAGCTTGGTCTCTATATTAATTT
>NW_017980524.1:0-539 GCF_001876935.1 Asparagus officinalis | reverse complement strand
TTTGATTAACCTTTACCGACTACCGTTTGAGTCGGGCTAGCATGCGAATTGTCGAAATCCGTTTCGCATATAACGTTGTGCTAAGGAAATGAACTCCCTTAGACTTCGTGCTATGATATCGAATACATAGACTTTGCCATTGTTACGGGAATAGGCTACCCGGCGGCACGTGTTAGGTGTCGACTTTAGGATTTTTGGCTAACCCCCAGCCTTCAACGGGTTTGATTAGCCTTTACCGACTACCGTTTGAGTCGGGCTAGCATGCGGATTGTCGAAATCCGTTCCGCATGTAACGTTGTGCTAAGAGAGTTAACGCTCTTAGTGCTACGATATTGAATACGTAGACTTCGTCTTTCTCACGGGAATAGACTACCCGGCGACGCGTGTTAGGCGTTGACTTTAGGGTTTTTGGCTAACCCCCAGCCTTCAACGGATTTGGTTTGCCTTTACCGACTACCGTTTGAGTCGGACTAGCATGCGGATTATCTAAATCCGTTCCACATGTAACGTTGTGCTAAGGGAATAAACTCCTTTAGACT
>NW_017980523.1:0-540 GCF_001876935.1 Asparagus officinalis | reverse complement strand
GAGATGGAGATTGAAGCTCAAACAAGAAGATGATCTCCTCCACTTGTGAAAACTTCTTCACAAACAAAAATAAACCCTTAAACATACTTAAACCCTTGTTTAAAACTTGTTTAAAAACTTCTTTTAAAACATTCTTTTATTGTTTGAAAAGAGATCAGCAATTGGGTATTTATACCCACTCAAGATCTCAACAAAAACCCCAAACAAAAAGACAAAACAGCCCTAGCAAACGCTCAGAAAATAGCCGTTGAAAAAAGCAACGGTCATATAGTCGGTCGACCGGAAATTTCGTCGGTCGACCGACAGAGACGTCGGTCGACCGGTGCGGTCGACCGATGGAGCTTTCGGTCGACCGGACCGGTCGACCGACCAACTCTTTATCGCATGGTAAGAAATGAACAAATGATCGGTCGACCGGTGCGGTCGACCGAAATCTGACACATGAAAAACATGTTTTGCTGATTTTAAAAAGTTGTTTAAAAATATCAAATAAATTCTAAAAAATGTAAAACTTTGGGGAATGATTGTAGACATGATAAT
>NW_017980522.1:0-540 GCF_001876935.1 Asparagus officinalis | reverse complement strand
CTACAAAATCAACAAATAATCAACTTGGTTCTAAAAATTCAACTATTTTGTTGATAAATTTTTATATTGAAATTACAAATTACAAATCAACTTGATAATTTTCACATTACGATTACAAATTACCTTTTTTATTAAGGGTTATTTGCATATACACCCTTTTAAATCATGAGTATTTGAAAAAAATAACCCCACAATCTTAGTATTTACCAAACTACCCCTCAAATCATCAACTTTGTTAAAAAATATCCGTAAAATTATCAACAAATAATCAACCTGGTGCTAAAAACTCGACTTGATAGTTTTCACACTGCCATTGAAAAGTTGATGACCAATTATTTTGAGAGTAATTTTTTTCAAAATTGATGATTTGAGTGATGGTTTTGCAAATGCTAAGACTTGGAAGGTATTTTTGCAAATGATCATGAGTTAGGAGGTATATATGCAAATAACCATTTCATCAATGGCTTCAAGAAGAATTTCAATGTAAATGTTCTCGCATATATTATGCATTTATAACTAATTATTTGGATAATTACCTAA
>NW_017980521.1:0-540 GCF_001876935.1 Asparagus officinalis | reverse complement strand
ACATCAGAAGCGTCTCGAAGAGCTTGAGAGACTGGATGAAAAGCGCTTGGAAGCTCAACAACAAATTGACTTCTATCAGGCCAGGATGTCTAGGGCTTTTAACAAAAGAGTCCGACAGAGGAGCTTCAAGGAAGGAGATCTGGTCCTCGCTGCTCGCCGACCGATAATCCTCACCTCCAAGAAGAAAGGTAAATTCGAACCCAAGTGGGAAGGACCGTTTGTAATAGACACAGTCTATTCAAACGGCGCATATCGCCTGATTACCCAAGAGGGCGCCAGGCAATTAATACCAATAAATGGAAAGTTCCTGAAAAAGTACTATCCCTAGTACGTTTAGGATAACTCATTTACCGGGAAGTTCCTTGAAGGGTATTACACTTAATATTCTAGAGAATAACCCAAAAATTACTTCCACCACCAAAATCCCTCACTGATCAGTTTCAATTGACAGTGACTCCACCAAAAGTGTCCATCTGGCCCTCTTGACTCTTTCCATAGATAAGAGGTCCATTTTCATTTCGGAGTCCCCTTTCGATAAAC
>NW_017980520.1:0-540 GCF_001876935.1 Asparagus officinalis | reverse complement strand
TATCTCTTAGGAGGATTTCCCGCATTACTGCGAGTAGTCCTCCTTTCTGACATTGGAGTGGGGAGAGGGTTAGGAGTAGGAATGGTATTACCTAGAGTGGAGGGTGGTGTAGGTGTCTCAGGAGTTAGGGTAGAGCTGGGCAAGGGACTAGGCACTGGCATTGTTACTGTAGGTACCTCTGGTTCCTTCCCCCTCCTACTGTATGTAAGCAACTCCTCCTGAGCTGTAGGCCTAACACCCATTTTCTCCTCCTCCTCCCCTTCGTCTTCATCCTCCTTCTCTTCTGAGTACGGAATCATAATTGGGATTGACTCCCTTGAGCTCTCACTATTCTCCCTCTCTCGCTTCATACCTCCAGTATCGGGTAAGTCGCCAAAAGGTGAAGTAACCCCCACTGTGTAGTACGGCTCGAGCTCCCGAAATCGCACATCCATGCTGACAAACAGCTTTTTCTCCACCGGGCTCCAGCAGACATACCCTTTCTGGGTGCCATTGTATCCCACGAATATACACTTCACAGCCCTAGGGTCTAGCTTCCCA
>NW_017980519.1:0-540 GCF_001876935.1 Asparagus officinalis | reverse complement strand
AAGTTTCATAATTTTCAGAGGTCAAATAAATATTTTCCAAATATTTTTGTTGAGTCAAAACAGTGTTTTTGGGATGTATCAGAATGCGGTCGACCGTACTTATGTTCATTCTTCTCTGGGCAGCAGAGAGTTCATCGGTCGACCACCGCGGTCGACCGAGAGCTTCCTTCGGTCGACCGGACCGGTCGACCGGACAAGTCTCTGCTTGTTTTTCTCATTTCTGATCTGGTTAGCGGTCGACCGAATTTTCCGTTGGTCGACCGAACATTTCCATCGGTCGACCGGAATTTCCGCCGGTCGACCGCCGTATTATTTCAACGGTAATTTCTATGCTTTTTCGGCACCGCTCAGTACAGATCTCAGCGACATTTTAGTTCCAGATTTTGGGGGATTTAGGGATGGGTTTAAACAGCTGTTTTTCTCCTATTTAAACTCCATCTCTTCTTCTTCCTCTCTGTCCCAGCTTTTGCAAAAAACCAGTGACGTTGTTTTTCTCAGAGCTTATATTTTCAAAACCTGTTTTCACTGAGTTTTTGTGTG
>NW_017980518.1:0-540 GCF_001876935.1 Asparagus officinalis | reverse complement strand
ATTTGCATTGAGGACAATGCAAAATTTAGGCGTGGGGGTGAGAAATACATATTTTCCTCTTTATTTTACCTTTATAGTTATTTTTTTTCTTTCTTTTTGTTAAAAAAAATTATAAAAATATTGTCACTTGCCAAATTAATAGAGTTAAGTAATAAATGATCAAATTGATAGATTTTAAATTTTCTAATTCTTAGTTAGTGACATATTCAAGTTCACCTTTTATGATAACTCCAAATAAAATTCTTAAGAAATGATTTTTCAACTAGTATACTTTACTTAAGTCTTACCTTAGATTTTTAATTAAAAATAATAAAATTTTTGCATGCCTAACTTAGAGTTGAAAATATTTTTTTTCAAGTTATCTTGATTTACACATTTTTTTAAGACTATATACACTTACACATATATATATTAAAAAAAAACTAACCTTATAAAGAAGAGTGCGAAAAATGGGCACCACCAAAAAAAAAGAAAAAACCTCTTAAATTCAAGGTGATTCTATCTTATAAAGCCTAAGTTGACTGAGTAATTAAGCCCAAG
>NW_017980517.1:0-540 GCF_001876935.1 Asparagus officinalis | reverse complement strand
GGGAATCGAGGTAAAGTACCTATCAAGGAGCGATTGGGTCCGCTGAAAGGTCCCCAAGTTTCGAATCAAGCTGGGGGTCGAATTAATGACAAAGGGAAAGCCCCTATCACCGACCACATCGGATTGCGAGTCGAAATACAAGAGCCCGTTCAATTTTTATATTCACAAAAACGTAAACTTGAACGGGCCACTTTTGAAAAAACTAACAAAACATCCCATGCCCAAAGGGAAGCACACTCATCTGAGTATAGGTTGCTCCAGTTATCAAACTGATTAGTTGTACTATAGAGCTGGGGGTATGGGAAAATCTCGAAAGAAGTATGTGCAGGACATGGAGTCTCGCTGCCCGTGCGCCAACATAATCAAGGCAGTGCTATCAGAATGCTGCTGTGCTCAAACCCCAAGGAGAATTTCGGTGTTCGACAGAATTTCCACCGGAACGTCCGAGACCAAGCCTAAGCGTTTTCGAAAAAGAAGAAGGATAGTCAAAGACGGAGAATTCCCGAAGGTCACCATCAACATGGCCAGCAAAGGAGCATC
>NW_017980516.1:0-540 GCF_001876935.1 Asparagus officinalis | reverse complement strand
TGCACTCGCAGCAAAAGAAAGAGAGATAGCGAATGGTAAATTATATAAATACTTTTAATTTTCATATTTTTATATTATATGATATATTATCATGTTGGCATTATTGTAGGTGCTAAGAAGGATCGCATAGAGGGACGACGTGGCGGAGGTAAGCCTGATTCTAAACAATCGCCAAGAGGAATGAGGGGCATTATTAGGTGGAATAGTTCTAATTTGCCCGTTGGTCCTTGGTCGACCCGATTGAATGCATATATTGGGGTTCTCGTGCGTAGAGCAAACATTATCAACCCTTATTTTCATTTTCGATAATTACCATGGACCGCATACGAGGCGATATGGACTGAGCTTATGGTAACTGCATATTGCTTTAGCTTTTCATTTATTAATAATTAGTAATTGATATTAAATTATCCTTACTAAATGTGTATGTAAATCTACAGGACTGCTTCTGCCTTGAGGACGTTGAGGGGGTTGGAATTATGTGTTTAATGTCAAGGTTGAAGCAGTCCTCAAACAATGGAGGCATGAGATCAAACATGA
>NW_017980515.1:0-540 GCF_001876935.1 Asparagus officinalis | reverse complement strand
ACTTGTACGTATTAGACATGCATACAAGCCAAAATCCACCATAAAGTTTCTATTCATATACAAACTTATATGTACACATTACTTATCATTACTTACTACTAATGCCAGTCAACAATGAAGGCTTTTATCCAATTGCATTGACTAGCAAAATTTGTAATTTGTGCTCCGAAAAGCTTAACTTTTAGATGTGCACAATCTATTCTCGTCTTTCTTTTGAAGAAGGGTAATAACGAATGGAAGGAGTACGACGACTCAGTAAGTAATCCAACCACTTCTTAAATTCTAGGTTTATACCAAACCGTATCATAAATACTAGTAACATACAAATGACTATGGTAGGATAATTCCACAATAAAAGATGGCTTATGAAATTAAAATGAAACCTTTAGAAAAACAATGAACACAATTTACCATGATTTGTCATTCAGAGATGTACGTTTAACAATTAACTTTTCTAGTTATGAAAAATGTATTAGATTCACGGTGATTCATAGAAGGTCTTATCTTTCTCAGTGAACATTTTTCATTGTTATTTTTATG
>NW_017980514.1:0-540 GCF_001876935.1 Asparagus officinalis | reverse complement strand
AAAGAACAAATTTAAAGAGGAAAAAATTATTTTTATTAATTGCAACTAAAGTTACAATTTTTGGAAAGCATTATCAATTAAGAGTAGCCCTCCTCTCCAAAATGAGTTTACAAAATTTTCACACCCTTAACCCCTCACTCTCTACCCCTATTTATAGTAATCTTCAATGAATATGAGCCATTGGATTTGTCTTGAGCCCCAAGTAACAATCTCCACCTTTGAATTTGGTTTTTGTTCTTCTCTAGCCCAATCTTCAATTGATTTTCCAAGGCCCAATCTTCAATTGATTTTTTTCAAGGAGAAAATGAAAATTCGGCTCATGTAGCATCCACATCCGGCCTATAACATTGATGAAAATCCGGCCTAACAATTGAAGTTCTCCATCTATTTCATTTGATTTTGAAAAAGAAAGTGAAATCCGGCCCATTTCCAAACTCTACAAGTCCGGCCCACTTGAGACAAAAATCCAATTTGCATTTGCATGAGGTCCAGCCCATATGTTTGCAGCAATGAAGTCGGTTTGGTTTTGTAATCTTTGCA
>NW_017980513.1:0-540 GCF_001876935.1 Asparagus officinalis | reverse complement strand
TCCGGGCTTGAGACGGCGGTACCAATCGAAGGCAGGCCCGCGAAGGGTGCCAACGAATGACCGAACCATGAAAGGTTCGTTGCCCGAAATCACCCCCAAGTGGGACTTGAAATAGATCAGATGTTGAGTGGGCGAGCCCTTCCCGTTGAACGGCGTGAAGTTGATGAGGTTGAACTTTGCCGGGTACGGGATCGAATCCCACTCTTTTGGGTAAGGACACGGAATGCCGGTCCTCTTCACCTCTCGAGTAGACATCAGGGCGTCGATTTTTCTTTCGAGATCCTTCATCTTTTCGGCCTGATCTCTATCCTGTTTTGGACAATCGTCGAGAGGAATAATACGACCACCCCCAGTGTTATCATCACTGGTGGGTCCACCCCCAGCATTGTTATTTTTAGTGGGGCCACCCCCAGTATTCTTAGGCGGTGCGTCGGCCATGACGATTTCGACCACCTCCGGATCGCTGTCGATTGCGGCGTTCTGGGTGCGACGATTGGACTCAACTAACTGGTTTGACAAAGCTCGGATTCGTTGATCGTG
>NW_017980512.1:0-540 GCF_001876935.1 Asparagus officinalis | reverse complement strand
TTAACAGGAGCTTTTGCCGAGACTGATCCTGTTGAGCCGGCTGTGAGACCAACTCCACCCGTTGATGCATCTACAGCCGTCACACCTCCGCTACCCCCAGTGATTCAAGGGGAAGGAGGTATAAATTAAGCAACTGACGAATATCCTTTATTTCCTTATTATGGCCTCTTGACAGATTTCTCCTTTTTATGTAGGGATTTCCTCTCAGCTTCATGTCCTCGTGAAGGAGTTGTTATCGGACAATGACCCTGAGAAGATCGTCATCTGCGTAGAAGTCCGCTCTTTCTTCTCCTTTATGAATATCATGCTTGGCAAACTCCTCCACGACGGACTTTCCCTTCGCTAGTTTAAACCGCAGGATACCCGGATCTGGCGAAAGTTATAGTTGATGACCTTGACTGCCTAGAGCATGAGCTTCAGATGATTCATGAGCTCCGGGATGCAGGTGCCTCTTCATTCATTGCTGCCGACTTGGATTCTCGCTTACAGTCATCACGCGAGACTCGGGTTCTTGCTGAGCTCGAGATTCAGATGCAGCGG
>NW_017980511.1:0-540 GCF_001876935.1 Asparagus officinalis | reverse complement strand
AATTGGCATTTAATCGGATTAGATTAGCATAAGACCCTAATCACCCCCCCTCTAGGGTCTAACAAGAACTACTTTATAATACTAAAACATTCCCAATAATCTCATTTTGATGTTAAATTATATTTTCCCCTTGAAAACTTTGTTTCTTTCTTGCTTATGGCCAAATATCTACTTCATGTCATTTCTAGCAAGTATTGTAGTCTTATCCAGAAAAATGTTGAATGCGCTTATTATTTTAACTAGTGTTGTTATTGTAATAAAAACAAAAGGAATATATAGATAATCTCTCACATTATACATTAAGTAATACTATATAACTACTCATTTCATTTTATTATCATTTAACGCACTTAGGTTGATTTTGCGGATTATTTGCATTTTATATTATGCACAAAAAAAAAAAGACTTTGAGAGAGAAAACCCAAGATTTAAGGCTTTTAACTATTTTGTTCGAAATTAAAAAAAAAAGCGTCAAATGGAAAATGAGCAGAGTCTGCACTCTGCAGAGGGAAAGCTTCAAATGACACGTGAGTGGGGAGA
>NW_017980510.1:0-540 GCF_001876935.1 Asparagus officinalis | reverse complement strand
TTAAAATTATCCCGGGAGAACCTTTTTGGAAGTATTTTGACCGATTTAAAGATCTTCTCATCCAATGTCTTCATCATGGTTTAGAGAAATGGCGATTATGCCAAATAATTTATGAGGGATTAGATTATTCTACAAAAACTTCCTTAGAATCAATGTGCCACGGGGATTTTATGAGGAAAAATGCTGATGAAGCTTGGGAGTTCTTAGAGAGTCTTTCTGAAAAAACAATGCAATGGGAACAATGTGATGATAGGGTTTCATCAGTTCCCCAATCTAAGTCTAGTGGTCTTTCCTTGGAGTCAAACATTGCTTCTGAAGCGAAGATGGCGACGATTCTGTGAAGGTTAGAAGCTTTAGAAATTAAGGAACGGGCTCCAGCTCAAATCAATCATGTTTCTGCCTCAAGATGTCATAATTGTCAGTCTCATACCCACGTTTCAGAGGAATGTCCTCTCCTAGGAAACAACAATACATTAGAACAGATGAACGCTACATTCCAGCACCCTAGAAATGATCCATTTTCTCCAACCTATAATCCAG
>NW_017980509.1:0-540 GCF_001876935.1 Asparagus officinalis | reverse complement strand
CTACGAGCCAAGTGCTGCTCTCTTGACCCCATTGGAGCTACATCGCGAAGATCGGAGTTAATCCGATCCTACGCTGTGAGCAACAAAGGGCAAAGCGAGAGCCTAAAACGACTAAATCCATAGTCTAAAGCTCGCCGAATTTAATTACGCCAAATAGCACAGACAAAGACAGAAAATTGTGCAAGATAAAGCCAAAACAAGCAAAAAGGCCACTACGGGCCACAACTTACATAAGTTTGCAGTTTAACTAGGATGCCCGAGGCACCAATTAAGCTAACAAAACAGACAAAAGAAAGGAGGATCCAGACGGCTTGAGGACTACAGGAACTTCAGCAGGCTGAACGAGCCGATCTTGGCTTTGAGCTTCGCACGCTCTGCCGCACGTCGGGTCCTCGCCTCCTCCTTCTTCTTCTGCTGCTGCTTGGCCAAATTCGCCTGGCTGGCTTCTTCCTCATGACGAAGGAGTTGGAACTCCTGGTCCACTCTCGCGGCGACCTCGCCAAGCCTCCTCGCCTCGTGCCCGCGCTCCACCAGCTTCGC
>NW_017980508.1:0-540 GCF_001876935.1 Asparagus officinalis | reverse complement strand
AATCTCACCCGATGCGACTTTGGCATCAAACGGGGCGAGATCTTCGTTGGTGTTTTGAACGTCTTCATAACAACGAGTTTTTCTCCTGGAGGAGAACTTTTTGGACTTGCGGGAGGAGGTTGATCCGGACGAGGACGACAAGTATTCCTCGAACTTCTGCTGATCGAACTCGTATTCGACCTCCTCCACGACCGGGATTGAGATCCGCGGCTGCGACGCTCCGATCTCGACAGCGAGATCGGCGGCTCCCTGTGTTCTTCATTGATTCCATTGCACACTCTTATAATAATTTATCGATTACAAAGATCCGGTCTTTTTATAAGATCCGGTTACAACGAAATCAAAGAAAAAGAAAAAAGATTACAACTTTCCTTTCGAACGAATCGCGAGCTCCTGTTTTGCGGTTACTCGCTTTGTGGGTTCTTCACCTGCGCCGGGGTTTATCCGTGGACCACCACGCGATCTAGATCAGGTCGGATCTACGCAGTATGACGGGTATTATTTCGCCAAGGAAATAATAGCCGAGGGTACTATTTCGCC
>NW_017980507.1:0-541 GCF_001876935.1 Asparagus officinalis | reverse complement strand
TTCATACAAGCTGAAGTCTAAGCCATTGTTGACGAATCAAACAAGAAGGAGGATGTCGACAAAATTTGCTTAAAACTCCGAGATGCTCTACTCAGTCTACGATGGAATACATTTAATCAGCAAAGTTTTGGGATCCAAAGTATTCCGAAAATTCGTCCCAGTCAACCGCAAACTTTCGAAAACTTTGGAGGGGGTTTTGTAGGCTGTCTAAAAATCACAATAGATAGCTGAGTCTCCATCGAACACTGATGATGGAAGTTACAATCTGACGACTTCCAGAAGGCTACAATTCGAAGATTTTCACATGTCAAAGAGTTAAAGCAAAGATTACAAAACGACAGTCTTTAGCAATACTCTGACAGAAAGGGATTACAAATCAACGATCTCTTCAAACCAAGACGTGGAAGTCCTCCCCGCGTACCATCATTAAGATACTACACCGATTCAATCACCTACGTCGCTTCAACAGCTACAAACACGAATGCAGCTTCTTATGTGAGATGATTGATCTTGATGGCTGTGATAACAACATGACTAATAT
>NW_017980506.1:0-541 GCF_001876935.1 Asparagus officinalis | reverse complement strand
TGTGGGTGATTTTGTAGCACTAGATTTAGCACACTTGTCCATAAGTTTCTTATGGTTATCAATGCATATATTCAAGGTTGAATCTAAAGATGAAATGCATTTTTTCATAAGATTCAAGTCTTCATTTTTAGGCACATATGTACTTTTAGAAGTAGAACATAAATAGTCATTTATAAACGAAGCAGTATTATTTTGTATGTTCTTTACTTCTAACATGGCATTATCTCTTTCATGAGTTAAACTAGCAACGTTTGAAGTTAAAGAAACATGATCCAATTTTAATTTTTCATTGTTTTCTTTAAGGATCACATTTTCATTAGAAATAGTTTCAAACTTAGATGCTAACAACTCATGATCGGATTTTAAAAATTCATGCTTGCTTTGTAAATTAATGAAATCATTTTGCAATTTGTTAAAGGCATGTAATAATTTTTCACTAGTACAAGCAAGTTCATCATTATGTAAATCATTTATGGTTTCGAACTCGCAAACCTCACTAGGGCTATCGCCTAGTGGCCGTGTGCATGTTGCTCCATATGAA
>NW_017980505.1:0-541 GCF_001876935.1 Asparagus officinalis | reverse complement strand
GTGGTTCGAACTCGACTTGAGTAGCGTGTACCTCTTGAACTTCTTCTTCCTCGGCATCTTCACTGTAAAACGGCACTAGGAGTTGGTGGGTTCTTACCGTAACAAACTGCTCTGTTTCGGGAGGCTGCGCTAGTGATACGGCCAATGCGGCCAACGCATCTGCATAGGTATTCTGTAGCCGTGGAATATGTTCGATGAAGAATCCTTCAAATGATTCCGCTATCTCCACTGCCATCTTATGGTATGGAATTAAATCCTGACTTCGGACTTCATATTCTCCTTGAACTTGCTTGACTATCAGTTGAGAATCGCCGAAGGCTTCGAGATACTCAACCCCCAGCTCCTTAGTGAAGTTGAGTCCAATGAGTAAGGCATTATACTCTGCCACATTATTCGAGCATGGCTCGGTTAGCGAGAGGCGCGAGGCATCACATGTTTTCCTGGGGAAACTAAAACTACTCCAACTCCGGAAGAGATTTTAGAACTTCCAGGAGCACTTGCAACATTAGTTGCTCGCGAAGCGCCATCGAAGTATAAGCGC
>NW_017980504.1:0-541 GCF_001876935.1 Asparagus officinalis | reverse complement strand
AAGTCCAGAGAAGAAAAGGGAAACAATGTAACACTATCTAGCTGAAAATCTAATCCTCAAAAGAGGATAGTATATGGAAGGTCCAGGGAAGGCATGTGAATAAAAGAAAAATAGAGATGAGAGTAGAAATAGTGTAACACTATCAAGCCAAAAATCTAATCCTCAATAGACAACACCATATGATTTGCTATGTACAAAAGAACTGTAGTAGTGAAAGAATGTAGCTAGCCTAAATGCTTGAGCAGAATGGATTAACAGAGACCCATATTTCGAGACATTTTTCCAACCAAATTAAGATCATGAAAGAGCAAAGGTAAAAGAGGAAGACGAAAACATTACTTTCACAGGCTAAACAAGCAAGTTAAGCATCATATACCATGAAGAAAGAGATGCAACAACTTGTACCTTGAGCCATTAGCACTATATGCCATTGTGGTGCACCAGAGTCCAACAGCATCATAATCTACCCTACATCCAGAATTATCATATAGCCATGCTTTGATCTTTCCATCAACAGCAGTTGAGAATATAAACTGCATAC
>NW_017980503.1:0-541 GCF_001876935.1 Asparagus officinalis | reverse complement strand
AACCCGACCGCAGATGCAGCAGAAGTATATGATGACTTGCCGGATGAAACCCACGAGGTTAACACTACACGCACCAGCAAGTATGGTAATTATATTTTGATGGTGCTTCAAGAGCAGTTAATAGAGTAATAACCCCGGGATGTCCCACCGTCTCCTCTGGAGTTGGAGTCGTCTTAATCTCCCCGGGAAAGCATGTAATGCCCCGAGCTTATTCATTGACTGGTCCGTGTTCCAATAACGTGGCCGAGTACAATGCACTTCTCATTGGACTCAGTTTCGCCAAGGAGCTGGGGGTCGAATATCTCGAAGCTTTTGGGGATTCTCAATTGATAGTCAACCAGGTCCGTGGAGAGTATGAAGTCAGGAACCAAGACCTGATCCCGTACCACCAGGAAGCCATCAAAATAGCAGAATCTTTTGAAGAATTCTTCATTGAATATATCCCTCGTCTCCAAAACGCTTATGCAGATGTACTGGCGGCACTAGCAGTATCACTGGCACAACCTCCCGAAACTGAGCTGTTAGTCACAGTACGGACGCA
>NW_017980502.1:0-541 GCF_001876935.1 Asparagus officinalis | reverse complement strand
GAAGAGGAGTCCTCGAGGACTGGAAACCCAATGCCCCTGTTCCAAACTCATTCGGGTAGTACTGTCTGAATGCAACTGCATCAAGACGGTCCCCAAAAGAATTTCGGTTTTCAAAAGGCTCAGTACCGAAACGCCAAAACCAAGGTCTAGGCGTTTCCGACAAAGAAGAAGGGTAGTCGAAGACGGAGAATTTCCGAGGGTCACCGCGAATATGACCAGCAAAGGGACATCGACACAGGATAATCCCGAGTCGATTCTGGAAGCACCCTGGCGTATAACACGTCTGCAGTCTAGAGCCATCATACGAGGAACTTATGGTAGGATTCGGACGAGATTACCTTCAGAGGATGAAGAATCAGATGCCTGCTCTGCGATCGCATCAGATGATACAGTATCCAGCGAAGGACAACCCCGCGAGTCACTTATGATAAGCGCGGAACAAGTGGTCAAGATGCTCGAAGAAGCCCTGGCCAAACAACAAGAGAGCTTCAGGTTCGAAATACAGATGGCCATGCAGAATATGAGAGAAATGCATGACCAA
>NW_017980501.1:0-541 GCF_001876935.1 Asparagus officinalis | reverse complement strand
TTTGCGGCTGAAGGTCACTATGGCCCATGGTCTCGAAGCATTGTAATTTCTCCTCCAAACGAAGGATAACCTCTGAGCAGCGCTCGAACCATTGAGTTTCGCCCACACTCCTGACCCCGTTTAAGCCTGCTTCCAGCAGAGGTCGAAAGGAGTTCAAAGTTCCTTGGCCATTCATCAGGGACTCAACTACCGTCTTCGCAAGACTGTTTAGATACACCAAGGAGATTTGAAGGAATTTAGGTGCATTAGCGAGACTGACAATTGCACCAGAAGATACCCCTTCAGCAGCTGAGATTGATGCGTTAAGATGATGACTAGCAGGCGAACCAGGTGCCGAAGCCGCAGAGGCAATTGAAATGTTCAATTGCGAAGGACTTGAGGTCAAAGCCATCAATGCCTTCGCTTGAGATGAGCTTGGCCCAGCCTCCGTTGGGGTGAGTGAGATCTTCATCACCGCTTTTGGTGAAGCAGTTACTACAGAAGAGTCAGGCAGGGGTTGCTCTTGCATAGGGGCTGATACCTGCACGAGCTGTTGTTCCGG
>NW_017980500.1:0-541 GCF_001876935.1 Asparagus officinalis | reverse complement strand
TCTGAATTTGTTTAAAATCCGGGGAAGAATTTTCAACAGTAAGGTAGGATTCAATGTAGAACATGAACTTTTCATGTTGAATATTTTATTCTACATTATTTATTTTGTTTACTTCAGAATAATAAAAAGAATTTATTCTTCTCTCATGTGAGAGTTTCTTTTTCAGTTTTCAAAAAAAAAAGAAAAAAAAAGAAAAAAAAGAAGAGAAAAAAAAGAAAAAAAAAGAAGAAAAAAAAGAGAGAAAAGAAAAAGAATAAAATTTTGATTTCATCCTCCTCAGACCAAAGGTAATTGCAGATTTTTATCAGCCGACCATATGTAAGTGCTTCACTTCTTATCTGCTTTACTTTATGAATCATAGAGTTTGCATTGAGGACAATGCAAAATTTAGGTGTGGGGGTGGGAATTAGTTATTTTTTTCTCTTTATTTTACATTTTTAGTTACATTTTTTCCCCTTTTTCTTAAAAAAAATTATAAAAATATCATCACTTGCCAAATTGATGGAGTTATGTAATAATTGATTTATTTGATAAATTTGAA
>NW_017980499.1:0-541 GCF_001876935.1 Asparagus officinalis | reverse complement strand
TGGAGCCGAGCTCACGGCATTTCGAGACACTTCGTTGAAAAGGAAATCTTGGGGCAACTAGATAGGGTGGCAAATTTGGAGAACCGTGCCTTGCTGGAGGAGGATCGATGTTTGTGGTCGAGCAATGGTTTGCAGAAGAGTTTCTGGACAGAGGCTTCGACATATTTGGGGCATCCTATTAAAGAGTTGTCAACTGCTGTGATTGGAGGTAAAACTCCATTGGAAGATAGGTCTGGTAGTGTCACTTTGTTTGACTCTCAGCAGGTGGAGAGTTTTGGACAGACCTTAGAGGTATCGCAGCGGGTGGAGATTGATGCTACTCCACATTGGGTGGGGATTTTCCCACATACTCCAGGTCATTCTGCATTGGTTGGGATTCCAGCTGAGGTGACACAGCGTGGAAGTCATTTGGATTTGGGTGCAGATGATGAGTTGGGTTTTGATTTGAGTATAGCTGATAGATGTAGCTTGAATATGGTCATTGGTTCACCTCAGGTGGAGGTGTTTGAGGCCATTGGAGGTGCTATTAGCCGCAGAGTTG
>NW_017980498.1:0-541 GCF_001876935.1 Asparagus officinalis | reverse complement strand
AGAGTTAAGGGCTCGAGGAGAGCAGGCCGAACGATTCCTCAAAAGGAAGAAAGCCGAGAGGAGCCAACTAATTGTCAACCCTCTGGATTCGGATCTCGTACCTCATGATGAAGGGGACGCACCTGCAACGGTTATTGACGATAATCAAACGTCACAACAGCAGTCCTGGGAACAACAGGAGAATTCGGACGAGAAGCTCCAAAACGAGTACTCGTTCAAAGACAAACTCCCGCCCATCACGCATCAAGAGGAAGATGGCGATTCTGCGGATCCAACGTACTGCGAGTACCACAGGAGGATCCTTCATCCCACCAAGGATTGCCTTGCTCTCAAGAATAGCATCCAGACCTTGGTTGAAGCCGGCGTTATAACGCTAGGGTAAGCCAATTGAAAACGGCAACACTCCGACGAGTATACGAGTATAAACTGCTTCTCAACACTCCGATAAGTATAAGAGTATAAACTGCTCCTTAACACTCCGATAAGTATAAGAGTATAAACTGCTTCTTACGACTCCAAAGAGTATACGAGTATAAACTGT
>NW_017980497.1:0-541 GCF_001876935.1 Asparagus officinalis | reverse complement strand
ATACAAGTCCCTTGCACACATATTTGTGCATTAGGTAATTTATATTTTACCTCTAGTTGATTTCCATTTACATTACTTAGTGTTTGAGTAGTTTTTTCAAAAAACTTGGAAGGAATTATACCTTCGTTGATGCAATTTAAATCAGCACCACTATCAACCAGAGCTATAAGATCTGATATGTAAAATTGATCTTCAACTATTAAGTTGATATTTATATACCACTTTTGAGAGGTAACTTGTTGCAATATTTGCAATAGAGCAATGGCTTCATTAGTTTCAATATTTTCTTGATCATCTTGTTCACTATTTTGAACAAGTTCATGACCTTCATCGAATCTAGCGAGAATATATTTATTCTCTTGTTTTAATTTTTTAACTTCTATCTTTAATTCTTGTATCTCTTTATTAAGAGATGATAAAGATATATCTTTTGAAGTATGAGCAATATTTTACCTTCTTTTTTGTACTTCTAAAAATTTAAATACATTGTCTATTTGAGGATTTTTGTCTTTATTAGACAAATTTTTTAATAATTCTTCTT
>NW_017980496.1:0-541 GCF_001876935.1 Asparagus officinalis | reverse complement strand
CTAAGAAAATCAAAAGTCAGAGTATTCAGCAAATAAAATCATACATCAAGAACATGGCCAAAAATCTGCAGATTAAGCTTGGACAGCTTCTCATCATAAGCTTGCCTCAGCTCAGCTCTGATGGACTCCTCGTTGGTAGCTAAAGTCTTCGCAGCAACCTCCTCCGTCTCGGTCAGCTTCTGCTTCAAAGATTTCAGCTCATCTGATAAAGCGGTGTGTGCCTGCTGATCCTGTGTCTTCGTCATCTGAAGAATACTCAAAGTCTCCTCTTTCTCACGGAGCTCTCTTCAAGCTCGTCGAGTGAGGATGACCTAATAGCAAGGTTAGCCTCAACTCGATCCACCCGGTCCCGCTGCACCTGAATGTCGAACTCAGCAAGAAACTTAGTATCGCGCCATGTCTGTAAGTGAGTATCCAGCTCGGCAGCAATGAATGAGGAGGCACCTGCATCCCGGAGCTCACGAAACGTCTTAAGCTCACGCTCTAGGCAGTCAAGATCATCAACAATAGACTTCGCCAGATCTGGGTACCCTGCATCCTT
>NW_017980495.1:0-541 GCF_001876935.1 Asparagus officinalis | reverse complement strand
GAACCCATGTGAGCAGCCGATAGGTTACTCCGACCGCAACGTCGATGAGTTGTACTATCAGGCTGGGGGCGCGAATGAGTCTCAAAAGAGAAACACCCGGGAAGCGGATTCTCACTGTCCGTGTACCAAATTTATCAGGGCAGTATTATCAATCTGTAGCTGCCCCAAGACCGCTCCGCAGAGGGTCTCGATATTCGAGGGAATCTCCGATGGAACGACAAAGCCCAAATCAAGGCGTTCCCACCAAAGAGGATCGATTACTCGATGGTCAACAAGGGAAAATCCCCAATCATTTCAGGTGGTTCCGACCCTAATTTCTCTTTAGGAAGCAGGGTCAATTCGGGAATAGCTCAGCTTCAGCTAGAAGCCGTCGGATATAACAATGACCATGGGGTCCATGAAGGAGTCCATTCCGATGATGAGTTTTCGGATTCTCATTCCGAGCTCGCCTCTGACGACACAACGTCTAGCGTAGGGCAAGCTCGAGAGGTGTGCATGGCCAACACCGAACAAATAGCCAAAATCATTGAAGAGGCCCTGG
>NW_017980494.1:0-541 GCF_001876935.1 Asparagus officinalis | reverse complement strand
TCCTTTCGATAAACGAAAGAACTCTTTTCTTTTATCTTTGGTCAAGCCTTCCCATGGTTATAGCCAAAGTTGAAATTCCACTTCGATAAATGAAGAGCCCATTTTCAGTTTAGATAACCCATCCTATAAAAGGCAAGTTTATCTAAATTTTCCAGACTCTCGGAGTGGACACCCCACTTCTAGTTTCTTCTTCGCTGGAAATAGAATATAAAATTCTTCCTTTCCAGAATCAGGGAATAGAATATAAAATTCTTCCTTCCTTGTCTGTCGGGTTCGCCTTCACCCTAAAAGAAGACCGGAAAATAGAATATAAAATTCTTCCTTTCCCGCACCGCTCTTTCCAAAATTTGTCAATTTAGGATTCATCCTAGGAAGTTTATCCCGAATCCTAAGCAGGGATAAGTCTGCGCCTAACACGCGCTGCTGGTTTAGTCTTTTTCCGTATAAAAAATACACCAGAGTTCGATTCTGTGGTATTCTATCCTAAAACCTAAGCAAGGATAAGTCTGCGCTTAACCCGCGCTGCCGGTTAGTTCTTAAC
>NW_017980493.1:0-541 GCF_001876935.1 Asparagus officinalis | reverse complement strand
TCCTCAGCTGAAGAATCTGGCAAGTATCCATCCTTAGCTTTGTTAGCAATTTGATCGATAATTTGCCAATCACATTCATCATCGGATGAGGAAACATAGCCTAAACCTTGCCCGTATTTATAATGATCCTCAGGTCTCCCTTTTGGAACATATACCGCTTTGGCTGGAGTACGAGGACCTCGATCGAAGTATAAACCTTCTCCGAGTGTGAAATCGTACCCTTGCTTTTCCATGAGCTTGCGCGCTTCCGGACTATATTTAGATAAATGCCGACCAGGTTTGTCATCATCTTCATCTTCACTTAGGAAATGATCTGGTAACAGAGAGCTTTTTCCTTTACCATAAATCACTTCTTTTGCACCTCCTACCTTGTTCGGGATGATCATGGTTGTTCCGAAAGAATGCTGGAGGTGCTCCTTCGTTACATAAGACGATCGAAGCAGCATATACAAGTCGGGGTTATCATATAATACCTTTATCGCATCATTAAGAGACAAGGAATACTCTAAATCATGATTTATTTCAATATCAGCAAGTTTCC
>NW_017980492.1:0-541 GCF_001876935.1 Asparagus officinalis | reverse complement strand
TCTCCCTCAACCCTAACTTCGTCGCCTCCGCTCCAAATCGGCGCCGCTCCGACCCTCCAACGCCGCCTCCGACCCTCCGACGCAACTTCCGACCTCGCTGAAGCCTCCGACGAAACCTCCGACCTCGCTGAAGCCTCCGACCTCGCTGAAGCCTTCGACGCGACCTCCACTCCAAATCGGCGCAGCTCCGACCATCCGACGCCGCCTCCGACCCTCTGACACTTCCTCCGACATCGCTGAAGCTTCCGACTCTCCGACGCCTCCAACACTTTCGATCAAGGTCGGTTTTTTTCCTCGTTTATTGCTGAAATAATAACTGTGTGATATTTGTTCCCCTTTTATTTTTAGTTTCTGTGGACCAAAGTATGTGAATTAAAGTAGTAAAACTATCAATTTGGATGTCATTAAAATGAAAAATGTGGGAGATTAGAATGGTGATCTGATTAGGAGAAATCCTGTCAAACTTGGATTTCTACAGTTTGTAAGAATAGCGACTTGCTTGAGCTGCTGGGGTTAGCGTACACTGGAGATTTTCCAGTTC
>NW_017980491.1:0-830 GCF_001876935.1 Asparagus officinalis | reverse complement strand
TGGGAAAATATTAGGGTTAGTTTCTCTCATTGAGAGACCCCTCTTTTATATTAATGCATTCTTACAACTAGGTCCTTACAACATTGACTAATTCACTTGTATCTAAATAACTCAACAACAAAAAATAGTGGTCAAAAACTTATGAAATCATGAATTTGACCTTCAGAAAATTATTTGCCAATGCTAGAAATGGCCAAAAATAGTGGTTATAACTCATAAAAATCGTGAATTTTGGCTTCGGGAAAGTAATTGTCAACAGGTCAAAACCACTGACAATAGCAAAAAAATCAAAACTCTACATGGTATCAGAGCCAAACCTAACCTAGCCGCCTTCCTCTTCAACCCGACGAAGCCCCGATTCTCCTTCTTCTTCTTCGCGTCGAACTTGCTCAGGCACCCGACGAAGCCCCGATCCCCTCGAGCGCGATCGCCTGCTGATAGTTGAGCACAATCAGGTTGAAGCGGTGATTCCCTCGAGCGCGATCGCCTGCTGAGTCGGTCTTGGCGTCGACAGCAGGATTGACGGGTCGTAGATGTCCTCGTAGGCGATGAAGGCGGTGTCCTTGTTGGTCCCGATGCGGATCTGACGGGTCGCGCCATACTGATGAAGCCGCTCGAGATGTTGAAGCGGATCTGACGGGTCGCGTCGAACCAGAGGGGACGCCCGTGGTTGTGAAGGCCATGCTCGTGTCGAAGACCGCTGAGAAGGAGACCAAGGAGAACGATGGGGCCAAGCTCGTGTCGAAGAAGGCCAAGCTCGTGCTCTCAATTTGACGAGCTGAAGATCTGATTTTTAGGTTCGGTATCTTTTAGGGCTTTTTTATTTTCTT
>NW_017980490.1:0-541 GCF_001876935.1 Asparagus officinalis | reverse complement strand
TTTTGTTTTGCTAAAGCAATATGCCTTTTTGCCATATTAAATTTTGAGTGCTTGCTCAGTTCATCTTGTCTATGGGCTTTTTGTAGTTCATGTATTATCTTTTTTAATTCTTTATAAGGTAGGGGTGCGTCATGCCCTTGCAGTATTGCAACATGGGCACTGCTCGAGGGCACTAGCAGCAGGCTACTGTGGTTGCCCCCCCTACCCACCCACCCAAAAAAAAAATTTATCATGGTGGGCTAATGGCCTACGGATCTGATAATAAACTGACAAGAACAGAAACTACACTTAATATTAGTATGATTTCATAATGTGTAAAGTGTGACACATAATTGTAAAATTTGTTGAGATCTTTGAGAATTTTGGAATGGAAACTTCATGAATGATGACATTGGGAAATAAATGGTATTAGCATATATGCCATTATGTTTATAATAAATAGCATATTTCATCTTGCTTTTTGCTTATTTCCATATGCAATCTTATGTTCTTGAGTTATATTTCAAGTTTGCAACTATACCTTGGTTTAATGTGATAAATA
>NW_017980489.1:0-541 GCF_001876935.1 Asparagus officinalis | reverse complement strand
GATATTCGTAATGTAGGAGATTGAATGTCGAAATATTAGTACTTTTAAAATTTAAAGTATTAACTTTGTTGTTTTAATATATATTTTTTATTTTGTCAATGCAAGTTTTAGCATTCACTTATTTTGCTTCAATAAATTGAATAATCATTTAAGATGCAGATGAGCCGAAGGATAAAGCGCATAGGGGAAGTTTCCCACAATCAAGCAAATTCATCATCAGGTATAAATATTAATTTGTTCAAATAAATTGTGTTTGTGATATAAATATGCATATTTCGCATTTATAATTATATTTTTTACGTGTAGGAATGTCCTCACGACCTTATAGTAGTCCATTATCTCTACATGGATCCTCACCCGTTGAAGGTATTAATTTATTTAATTTCATTAAGTTAATTGAGAAACTTATTTACCTATATTATTTTTATTACTTTCATAGATATTGTGGGGACAGATACACATGCATCTCCTGTGAGTCCACCTATGAGTCAACGTCATCATCGGGATTCATCGCCTGGTCTAGGTATTAATTTTAATGTCC
>NW_017980488.1:0-1958 GCF_001876935.1 Asparagus officinalis | reverse complement strand
CCACGCTAGGTGGCTCGGCCACCCGAGCCACCTAAGAGGTGGCTCGGCCTTTGTCCGAGCCACCTAGGAGTGGCCGTTGTTGTGCCGAGCCCGTCCGAGGTGTTTGCTTCTTCGGCCTGTTTTCTGGTTTCGCGCTTTATCGCACTTACAGTTGTTGACTCTGGACTCTGATTTGGCAGTCCGAATCCTCTGATTTGGCAGAAACTCGCTTTGGTGTTCGAGTTCGAGTGCGCCCCCTGATCTTGTTTGATGTGGTGGACTCTACGGTTGGATGACTCATTGGATTCATCGACCGTTAGCTTGATTGGGCAACGCGATTTGGATGATTCGTTGTTTGGTGCGGTTCGTTACCTCGTCGCTCGTAATCCGTCTCGTCGCGGTGTCACTTGGCTTGGTGTTTGTGTCTAACGATCATGCTTGGATATATCGCCCGATGTTCGTGGTTTGTCGAATCACCGTGCGAGATTGTTAAGAGACTATAAGCAGTTATAGACACCTAAATGATTTATATTATATTATATTTTATAATTATATGTAAATGTATAACATATTTATTAATTTTAATATTTTATATATATTATACTATATATTATCATTAGTTTATTATAATCACTATAAATAATTGCTATAATAAAATATCACTATAAATTAATATAATTATTATATTTATTATGTTATTAAACATATATAATATATAAAATATGTTGTACTATTATATAATATAGTATTGATATTGGCATAATAATGATATAATAAATATCCTAAATAATTCTATAATTATATTATTTCAAACTATAGTATTTATATTATATTATATTATTATATAGTAATTTATTATATATATTATATATATATTCATATATAATAACTGATATAATATATAAACAATGTATTTAATATAATATCTAATTTAATATATTAGAATAAAGTCATAGGTTAAAATTTACTGCATGAAATATTATAATATTTTTATTCAATATAATATTATTTAAAATACTATATTATAGTTAAAATATAGTATAATATTTTATAACATACTATGACATATAAAAAACATCTAAAATGTTTTATATTATAGTACAACAATAAATGTATTAATATAATATAATATAATATAATATAATATAATCACATAACATGATTTATATTATATTATATTTTATAATTAATTGTAATGTACTAACATATTTATTAATTTTAATATGTTATATTATATTATACTATACTATTATATTAGTTTAATATAATACACTATAATATAATTGCTATAATAAAATATCAACTATAATTAATATAATATATTATATATTTATATATGTTATTAAAAAATATATAATATTATAATAAATATGTTGTACTATTATATAATATAGTATGTGATATTGCATAATAATATATCTAATAAATATGCATAAATAATTATACATTATATTTATTAAAACTGTAGTATTATATTATTTATTTATTTATATATAATATTACTAATTATTATCATATAGTTACAATAGGTATTCACAATATATATAATAATATTATATAATGTAATATATTATAATAATAATATATTGTTTAAAATATATAATATTATAATAATATGTGTACTATTTATATAACTTAGTACTGTGATATTGCTAATAATTAATAACTATAAGATTCAAAATATAATAATATTTTTATTTTATTAGCACGATAAGATAATAACATATAATTGAATATATTATTGTTTAATATTTTTATCATGTCATAATATTTATAATATCATTAGCATGTTATTAGTTAAGTAATACAAAAAGGTTTGAAAATTAATCTCCAATTGCCTATAAGTGGAAGCCAAAATTGTTCCAATCTGGAGGATGAGATAAATTTTTACTATTGGAACAGAAATTTTTGTATATGAGATGGCGGTAATTTTATCCTAAGGTAAAATTGTCTGCACTAGGTTTCCAAAACACAAACTA
>NW_017980487.1:0-541 GCF_001876935.1 Asparagus officinalis | reverse complement strand
TCGCCTTGCTGGTTCGTCAATGCTTGAATTTGTTGGTCATGCATTTCTCTCATGTTCTGCATGGTCATCCGCATCTCGAACCTGAAAGTTTCCTGCTGCTTAGCCAAAGCGTCTTCAATCATCTTGGCAATTTGATCCGCACCTATCATAAGTGCCTCGCGGGGTTGTCCCTCGCTGGATACCGTATTATCTGATGCGACTGCGGAGCCGGCATCAGATTCTTCATCTTCTGAAGGGCGTCTTGTCCGAACCCTACCATAGGTTGCTCTCTCGATGGTTCCGGACTGCAGACGGGTTCTAGGCCGGGAGGCTTTCAGAATCGACTCGAAGTCATCCCGTGCCGATGTCCCCTTGCTGGTCATGTTGGTAGTGACCCTTGAATGTTCACCGTCTTCGACCATTGTTCTTCCTCTTCGGAAACGTCTAGTCCTTGGCCTTGGCGCTTCCATGCTGAGTCTTTCAAAAACTGAATCTCTTTCGGGGACCGCCTTGATGCAGTTGCATTCGGACAATACCGCCCGAATGAGTTTGGAACAGGGGC
>NW_017980486.1:0-541 GCF_001876935.1 Asparagus officinalis | reverse complement strand
TGTGCTGAAGAACTTAATGTTCAGCACCTTGAGGCTTACGGTGACTCTCAGCTTATCGTTAATCAAGTCTGAGGAGAATATGAAGTACGTTATGAGGATCTGATCCTGTATTACTTCGCAGTGCTAGAGCAAGCTTAAAAGTTCGAAGGTTTCTTTATCGAATACGTGCCAAGAGCTCAGAATGCATATGCCGATGCTTTAGCCTCTTTGGCAACTTCCCTGGACTTCGCTAGCCTTGCCCCCAGGGATCGAAACGACGATTCCGGTCATAGGACGTAAGCTATACTTTTCCAAAATTCCTATGGAGGAAAACTCAGACGAGACGACGTCAGGAGAAGTCTGTACGGCATTCATGGAATTCGAATCTAGGGATTGGCGATTCCCATACATCGACTATGCCTTATATGGAATTCTACCTGAGGACCCTAAGGAAGCGGATGTAATCAAACGAAAAGCCCTCCGATTCTATTATGACGCAGTTTCTCAAGTCTTGTATCGTAAATCACATGATGGAGTCTTACTTCGGTGCCTTTCTCGGAAG
>NW_017980485.1:0-541 GCF_001876935.1 Asparagus officinalis | reverse complement strand
TAGTGCACTGCGGCATTCTAATGCCTTGTGTCCGACCTTGCGACAGTTAAAACAAGATCCCCGGAATTTTTGTTGCTGACTTTCTCTCTGGTCCTGTTGGGATCCCTTCTTATAAGGGCTCTGCTGTTGCTGCTGAGGTCGATACAAGGGTCTCTTGTTCTTACCCTTGTCTCTGACGTGCCCTCTCTCAACACTCCCTTTCTTGTCCTTCTGAAACTTGGTTGTCCCATTTTCTTGAGAAATGGCGGTTTCGGCTACTGGTGGTGGTGGTGAATATCCTAGCGACTAGGGGAGCCATAAGATCTACCAGGTACTGGGGAGCCTGCTGCGGCTCAGGTGGGGTTTGCTGTGGTTCAGCCTGTCCAGATCTTTGAGTACATGACCTATCATATTCTGACATCTCTGCTCAAAAGAAAATAAGAGTTTAGGAGTCAAAATAGACCTCTATAAATAGCGTATCACAATACAAATTTTTTTTTTTTTTTTCACTACATATAGTATTTGCACAAATACTTTAAGTTTATACAAAATAGTTGTCATA
>NW_017980484.1:0-542 GCF_001876935.1 Asparagus officinalis | reverse complement strand
CAGTCAACGCGTTGCAATCAAACAGTCAACGTACGACGTTCAAAACCCTAAGGTTAACGCCGGACAACGTGTAACCCTAGGTCAACGCCAATCAATGCGTTGCAATGAAAGAATTAATACTCCAAAAAGTATACGAGTATAAACTGCTTCTTAATACTCCAATAAGGTATACGAGTATAAACTATTCCCTCCTCTTCGTTGAGAAGTTTCTGGAGAATATTTTTCTAAAAAATATTCTTAAGGATAACTTAACATAACCAACTCCTTAAGAGCTTAAACTGTGTAGACTCCAAAATACTTACGAGTATAAACTGTGTTAAACGCCGGACAACGCGTCACAATGAAGATTCAAAGCCGTCAACCGATGGTCAATTCCGTGTTGAAACAACCAACTCGAGCTAAAAAAGCCAAGAAATCAAGAATCGACTTCAAATTCAAAATTCCGACAACGGTCAGACAATAAATGTAGCACTGGAACCCTCTCAAGCATTCGACAAAGCACCGAACAGCCTGGAGGACTGAAGGAATCAAGAATGGAAGCC
>NW_017980483.1:0-719 GCF_001876935.1 Asparagus officinalis | reverse complement strand
TATCAGGTCAGGTACCTATTTCATATACTCCTCCGATGCACAAACAAGAGCTTGCGAAATCAGAGCAGGATGAACTTCAGCTAGCGCCCTAGGGAATCTGCTTACTACCAAGTATCAAAACAACGAAGACACCATCTCATCATCGTCAGTTCCTGAGCCCAAAAGGCACGATGACACACCAAACGTTCCCAGTCAGCACTTAGCCCTTGCTTTGCCCACCCAGATCCCAGTATCATCCTCTCTTCCCACTAGAAGTCCTGAAATGAATCAGCTTCCAATTCAGCAGCAGCAGTCACCTGCTCTTGCCCCTCCACATAATCATTACACACCACAACAACCAGGTCCACAGGTCCATTCTGATATTTAGATTTTTTTTATTATTTTTCAGTTAGTAGTTGATTTCAGATTAGAGTTGTTGTTAGTTATTTAGTTGTTATTGGATAAGGTTGAGAGAGATTTGATTGAGCTTTTAAATTCTGTAATAATCTCTATATAAACATTATTTGTAATCAGAATTAGAATCAATGAAGATTTTTGAAAGTAATTGCAATTACCTGAGTGATTGAACGTGTGAAACGTGGGTGTGAAACCCTAGCCGCTCCCCTGTTCTTTCTCCTGTTCAAACAACCGCTGCCCTCTCCTCTCTCACCTCCGTCTTTCAGCCTCCGCGATTCCTAAATTCTCCGAGTTACGGACTTCGACAGCGCCAACCCTCGTTC
>NW_017980482.1:0-542 GCF_001876935.1 Asparagus officinalis | reverse complement strand
GACATGAAATGACAAGTTATGAGTTAAAATTAGAATTTATGGAATTTTATCGAAAAGAAATTAATTAAGGAAAATTTATAAGATAGGAAAATATTACTTTTCATGCAGAAATGAATTAATATATATATTACATAAATATTTTTGTTTTAAATTAGTTATTATGAGAAATATCTTAAAGAATAATTTTTGGAAAAGAATATTTAGTATGTATGATAGTATGACTGATTGTCGTAAAACACGACATTTCATGTGCAAAACGACATCAGTTTACAGTTTTCTTTTTCTGCATTACTATATTAGAGGATATTTAAGTAAGGTTAGTTTACAGGAGAAGTTTGGACAACTCAGTAGCAAGATATTAATGAAGTCTATTTCGTGTGTTTTTAAGTTGTGTTGACTTTGTTCATGCTTTCTGTAATTCGTTTGCAGTTATTACTCATGCCATATGAACTTGCTTAATCATGTTCGACATGCCATATTATCATTGTATATAATTAGTTTTATTTATTGCCTCTTGTAGTGATTGATAACCTTAGCAGTTC
>NW_017980481.1:0-542 GCF_001876935.1 Asparagus officinalis | reverse complement strand
GGAGAGTGGCGGCTCTTCCCAATTGCCTCACCAAGGAGAACAAAGCGGGGATGCAAAATGCAGCATGATGTCTCAGAGGTATGAATGAAAGAGGCGGTGATAAAAATACCTGTGCAGCTAAATGGCGCCAGCTCAGGCGACTGAGTCGACGAACGGCCTCGAGCGACACGGGATCTCTTAGGCGACATATCTGCAGAGAATTAACAGGTAAATTACGAAAAAAATTGAGAAATATCAGATCAGTGCAAAGGAAATATTGTGCTCAAATCAGACTTAAGTAGCAGGCGTGGGGGCAGGTTCAGTCTCAACCCACAATGGGTCGTGCAAAAATTTAAGCCTGAATTTCAGGAGTTCAGCCGAAGTCATCTACGTGGCCAACAATAAAACACGACGTGCCTACAAATTAGGCTATCATATACGCTAAAAGCCCGATATGGCAGTTATCGCGCACAAATGAAAGTTTAAACCAAAGATTATTGAAGTCAAAGGGTGAACGCAAACTAAATATTTCTGTGGCTGAACCCAGTTTATGCACAAAACCA
>NW_017980480.1:0-542 GCF_001876935.1 Asparagus officinalis | reverse complement strand
TTTCGTTCGTGCACATGTTCGTGCATGTTTTACAAAACAGATGAGTTTTTATAAATGGAAAGTGATATTTAAGAAATTCTTTCTTTGACATGTTTATATATATGTTTAGAAACTTTCCTCAAAATTTTACTATTTTTGGAGTTGATTTACTATGCCTAATTGATTTTACAAAATCGTGTATCACAGCAGATTTTCAGAAACTGTATTTCTATGTTCAAACATTTATTTCTCTCAACTGGGAATTATTTTTCAGAAATTCATTTTCTAACATGTTATACTACATGTCTATAACCTTCCCACAAAATTTCATATTTTTTGGAGCTGTTTTACTATTTTTAATTCCTGCTACAGTACCGCCGGTCGACCGAAATTTTTCGCCGGTCGACCGACGAACTCTCTGGATGTCTCCTGAGTTTCTGACCTTTTTCATCGGTCGATCGCTAGAGTCCCAACGGCTCTTTTTAGAGCCGTTACAGATGGTTTTTTGGTCTTTTTGTAAGGGGTTTTGGTCTGAGGTTTTGGAGGCTATAAAAACCCTCTTT
>NW_017980479.1:0-542 GCF_001876935.1 Asparagus officinalis | reverse complement strand
GACGCATGGCACGAGCTTCGCTCACGGTGGATTTCTGACTGTTGGCCAAACTCACCACCATCCAAGTTTCGCCTGTAGTGTAAACTCGCTATCATACGAGTCTCGCCTAAGGCTCAGATTCGCCACCGATCGAGTTTGGTCTTCAACACAAACTCACGATCTCACGGGTTTCGCCTGCAGTGTAAACTCGCCAGCAGTTGAGTTCAGCCATTTACTTGAACTCGCCAGCAATTGAGTTTAGCTTCCAAGCAAAACTCGCCGCGATCGAGTTTCGCCTGCAGACAAACTCGTCAATCAATTGGGTTTCGCCAGCGGCGTGAACTCGTCAGGAGCCGAGCTTCACCATCTTAGCGAACTCGCCGTCGCCCTAGTTTCGTCGCCAGCGTAAACTCATCAGGATAGAGTTTGGCCTCGAAAGTAGGCTCGTCGTCATGAAAGAACCTTCGCCTGCAGTACGAGATTGTCGGCAACTACAGAGCGAAACACTGGAAAGCGACATATCCAAAGAATATGCACACAATGAGCGGGCACAAACCTCATTG
>NW_017980478.1:0-542 GCF_001876935.1 Asparagus officinalis | reverse complement strand
TTCATCACATACACATGCACATATTCATCATGTTCATCATAAGCATGCTCATGTGTTTAAATGTGATTTATTTGGTCGATTTGGTCATTTGGCCAAATTTTGTTTTGATGTAAAGAAAGTTTCACATTTGCAAAATAATTTTAAAAGATCATCCATGTTTGCAAATGTTTCCCGTGCACAACCATTTGGTCAACGCAAATTATTTCAACCTTTTCATTGCACAAATTGCAATCGTAAAGGTCATTTATATAATTTTTGTTTTGACCACTTTCGTGCACCACATGCGCCCAAACGGGTTCATAACCCTAGGGCTTTGAGCTTGAATGATAGGGGTCATGTCCCTAAATCTGTTGGTACCAAGAATACTTGGGTACCAAAACAAATTTGATTTTAAACCAAGAATTTTAGTGTTTTTTAATTTTATTTTTCTTGGTTTTGAAAAATGCATTTTAAACTTTTATGAAAACAATTTTTTTTATTCGCTAAATTCTTTTGTTTTCATGATCATTGGTTTTGCTTTAATGAGAGGTTTGCATTTATAT
>NW_017980477.1:0-542 GCF_001876935.1 Asparagus officinalis | reverse complement strand
CTCTTCATGTTGAATATTTCATTCTACATTGTTTATTTTGTTTATTTCAACATAATAAAATCTTCTCTCATTTTAGAGTTTCTTGTTCAGTTTTGTAAAAAAGAAAAAAAATCGAAAAAAAGAAAGAAAAAAATTTGAAAAAAAAAAGAAAAAGAAAAGAAAATATATATATATAAATAAATAAATTGATGATTTCATCCTCCACAAGACCAATGGTAATTATATATTTTTATCAGCCGACCAATTGTAAGTACTTCACTTCTTATCTGTTTTACTTTGTGCATTGAGGACAATGCAAAATTTAGGTGTGGGGTGGGAATTAGCTATTTTTTCCTTTTTATTTTACCTTTTTAGTTGCATTTTTGATTTCTTTTTCTTTCTTAAAAAATTATAAAAATATTGTCACTTACCAAATTGATAGAGTTAAGTAATAATTGATTTATTTGATAAATTTGAAAATTTCTAATCCCTATTTGGTTATTTACTTAAGTTCACCTTTTATGATAACTCTAAATAAATTTCTTAAGAAATAATTTTCAAAG
>NW_017980476.1:0-542 GCF_001876935.1 Asparagus officinalis | reverse complement strand
TTTTGTCTGTTTTGTTAGCTTAATTGGTGCCTCGGGCATCATAGTCAAACTGCAAACTCATGTAAACTAAGGCCCGTAGTGGCCCTTTTGCTTGTTTTGGCTTTATCTTGCACAATTTTCTGTCTTTATCTGTGTGATTTGGCGTAATTGAACTCGGCGAGCTTTAGACTATGGATTTAGTCGTTTCGGGCTCTCGCTCTGCCCCCTGTTGCTCACAGCGTGGGATCGGATTAACTCCGATCTTCGCGATGTAGCTCCAATGGGGTCAAGAGAGCAGCACTTGGCTCGTAGCAAAGAACAAATGTTCGCTTCTGCGGCCAACTGAAGAACTTGACTTCGACTCGCCTTCCGGCGAGTTGTTGTCTGGGGAACCGTCTTCGACGATTGTCGTCATGTGGGAATGAGACAATTGATTGTGGTAAGAGTCATCGCCTGGTAGACTCTACCCATCAGTTATCCTAAAGCAACGTCAAGACATCTGGAATATGTCAAATAGTTCAGGGATTTAGGAGTGTGACTATTGACTGGAGTAATGGCACGTC
>NW_017980475.1:0-542 GCF_001876935.1 Asparagus officinalis | reverse complement strand
GATCGCAAGAGTACTAGTGGAACATGCTAATTTTTAGGAAATTTCCTTGTTTCTTGGGCTTCCAAAAAATAAAATTGTGTTACATTGTCCACTACGGAAGCGGAATACATTGCCGCTGGCTTATGTTGTGCTCAAGTTTTATGGATGAAACACACTACGGAAGCGGAATACATTGCCGCTGGCTTATGTTGTGCTCAAGTTTTATGGATGAAACAAAGTTTAGTTGACTATGATTTGAATTTTCAAAATATTTATGGATGAAACAAAGTTTAGTTGACTATGATTTGAATTTTCAAAATATTAAAATCTTTTGTGATAAAACAAGTGCTATAAATATTTCCAAAATTTCGGTTTTGCATTCTAGAACTAAACATATTGATGTACGCCATCATTTCTTACGCGATCATGTAGAGCGACAAGATGTATCCCAAGTGTTTATTGACACAAAATCTCAACTAGCGGATATATTTACTAAGCTGTTCGCGGGAAAAGTTGGTGTTTTCTTCATTATCGATGTCATTGCACTCAGTTAACAACTTTAT
>NW_017980474.1:0-542 GCF_001876935.1 Asparagus officinalis | reverse complement strand
TTTCCTCTTCCTCTTCCATCCTTTCTTCATCTTTCTTCTCCTCAGCACATTCTCCCTCTCTGTTTTCCATCACTTTTTCTTCATCTTTCTTCTTTCATTTTTCCTCTTCCTCTTCCATCCTTTCTTCATCTTTCTTCTCCTCAGCACATTCTCCCTCTCTGTTCTCCACCACTATTTCTTCATCTTTCTTCTGATGTTTTTCCTCTTCCACTTTCTCCTCTTCCTCTTCCTCTTCCTCATTCTTCTCCTGCTCTCGCTCTTCCTCTTTCTTCTCATCCACAGTCGCTTCCTCTTTCTTATCCTCCTCACTCTCTACAGCTTTCTCCAAATTATCATCCTCCATCTCTTGCCATTCACCTTTCTCTAACTCCTTCTCTGCTTCCTTGCCAATATTGGTTACCTCGTCATAATCGAAGCAAATTCCATCATCACCCCTGTCCTCAGAATCAATACTCCTCCTTATTTTCTTTTTTTGCAGACCCTGTATGCCCCTCTTTCTGTGACATAATCCCCTTCACATTCTTCTTCAGGTATTCGGGGTC
>NW_017980473.1:0-542 GCF_001876935.1 Asparagus officinalis | reverse complement strand
TTCAACTAGTCATCCAGATGAAGACGCAGGGGGTGACGAGGAATTATTGGAATCGACCGAGGATCCTTGAATCAAGTGTCTCAATATCCTGTGGGATATGCGTTTCGAACAACGCGAACCGCCCACTGAAGATAAAGTAATCCAGGTCAACATGGGAGATGAACATGATCCTAAGCCCATATTCATAGCTGAAGACTTGTCATCATCCGAAAAAGAAGACCTTATATCTCTCATCCGAGAATATATAGATGTCTTCGCTTGGAACTATGAAGATATGTCCGGATGTAAAACCCGTTAAACAGCAACAACGCAGGTTTCGTCCAGAGATCATGGAATCAATTGAGTCAGAAGTTAAAAAGCTTATAGACTCAGGTTTCGTTAGGGAAGAACAACACCCTGACTGGGTGGCCAACATTATTCCAGTTCCCAAGAAGAACGGTAAAGTCCGGATATGCATCGATTTCCGCGATCTTAATGTCGCCTGTCCGAAAGACGAATTCCCACTCCCCATCACGGATGTTATGATTGACAACACCTGCGGG
>NW_017980472.1:0-542 GCF_001876935.1 Asparagus officinalis | reverse complement strand
TTAGATATTGAGAGTGTTAATTAAAAAATTTAAATTTAAATGTCAAAAATTTTAGGTGTATCATGGTAACCTCTTGAATTCATCTGTGTTGTTTGTAAGTTTTAAAATTTTAAAATTTTAATGTGCTTGACTGTAATTTAAACTTTTGAGGGTGTTTCTATAATTTTTGAGACATTGAGGTGTTAACTGTAAATTTTAATTTTTTTGCAAACTGATGTTAATTTTTTAATTTCATGTTTTTTATTTTAAGTTTTGAGATATTTGGATGAGTTTTATAATTTTGAACTTTTTAGGGTCTTTTCTGCAATTTTAAAACTTTTTATGGTTTTTTTGCAATACTTCATGTATTATAATATGTTATCTACTTGTAATTTCTTTATCTTAACAAACTAATATCATTTTTATTTTTTATATATTTTATTAATATTAGTTTTTTTAAATTGTTAAGATAAACATGGTTCACATAGGATTATGATAAGATATAATTATGATTAGGATAGATTAAGATATAAATAAAATATTCAAAATAGTGAAGGGTAATA
>NW_017980471.1:0-542 GCF_001876935.1 Asparagus officinalis | reverse complement strand
AGCCCATTTTTGTGGTTTTGAACTTTGAGGGTGTGATTTGTAATTTTTAAAATTTTGAAAGATTTTTTTTTAAAATTTACTTTTAAGTTTGGTAGTTGTAAATTCTATGTTTCATGTGTTGGTAGTAATTTTTTAAATGTTAGTATATTTCTTGTAACTCTAAAATTTTGAGGGTGTCTTTTACCATTATTAAAACTATAGATTAATTTTGAAAAATATTAAATTTTAGCGGTCTACCAATCGACGAATTTGATATGTGCTAGTTAAAAATTTTGAAAATTTAGAGTTTTTTTTACGATTTTTAAATTTTGAAGGAGTTTTTTTAAAATTTTGAGGTTAATTTCGGCAAATTTTAATTTTTTAGGTGTCTAAGGGTAATATCTTGAATTCATCTTATGTTATTTATAAATTTTAGAATTTTAGGGTGTCTTTTTATAATTTAAACTTTTAAAGGTGTTTCTATAATTTTTAAAATATTAAGGGTGTTAATTAAAAAATTTAAATTTAAATGTCAAAAATTTTAGGTGTATCATGGTAATCTG
>NW_017980470.1:0-542 GCF_001876935.1 Asparagus officinalis | reverse complement strand
TACTTCTAACATGGCATTATCTCTTTCATGAGTTAAGCTAAAAATGGATGATGTCAATTTTCCATTTTCCAAAATTAACATGTCATTGTTTTCTTTAAGCATGTTATTTTCTTTTGCAATGACATCCAATTTTGACACTAGCTCCTCATGATCGGATTCTAAATTATCATGCTTGCATTTTAAATTATTAAAATCTTTATGTAATTTGTTGTAGGCATGCAATAATTTCTTAGATGCACAAACAAGTTCATCACTAGATAATTCATTATCGGGTTCGAACTTGCAAACCTCACTAGGGCTATCGCCTAGTGGCCGTGTGCATGATGAAGCTCCAATATTACTTGAGGAAGAGTCCGCCGGAATCCTTTGGATCTCCTCCAAGTTACCATGATGTGCTTCTATGAATGTCCACAATTTGTAAGCACTATCAAAAGAAACAAGCTTGTTCAAAATAGAAGAATCAAGTGCATTATGCATATATTCTAACATAATCTTGTTCATGGTAAACAATCTTTTGTCATTTTTACTCCACTTGGATTTCT
>NW_017980469.1:0-542 GCF_001876935.1 Asparagus officinalis | reverse complement strand
GAAAGACATTCTGAAATGTCTCGATCATGGGATCATTTATTCCATTTCTGATAGTTCATGGGTGAGTCCGGTCCAGGTTGTTCCAAAGAAATCTGGTATCACCGTGATCCAAAATGAGGCTAATGAGCTGATTCCCACTCGGATCCAAACTGGATGGCGAGTCTGTATTGACTACCGAAAGCTCAACTTAGCCACTAGGAAAGATCACTTCCCTCTTCCTTTCATTGACCAAATGTTAGAGCGTTTAGCAGGACACGAGTTCTACTGTTTCCTGGATGGATATTCAGGTTACAATCAAATCCCTATCGCTCCTGAAGATCAGGAGAAAACCACCTTCACTTGCCCGTATGGAACATTCGCATACCGACGCATGCCTTTTGGCCTGTGCAATGCACCGGCCACATTCCAACGTTGCATGATTAGTATTTTTTCCGACATGGTAGAGCAATTTCTCAAAATTTTCATGGATGACATTTCCATTTTTGGTGACACATTTTCCCAATGTTTGCATCATCTTAAACTGGTCCTAGAACGGTGTAGGG
>NW_017980468.1:0-543 GCF_001876935.1 Asparagus officinalis | reverse complement strand
GTTAGAGAGAATAAAATCAAGTACAATTCTTTTCTTATTTTCTTGTTACAAAATTTCCAACAAACACTAATAAAACATGCATAGATAGTGATAAATAACATGATCACTCCTGGTCATCAAAATCATCAAGCTCTATCTTCAATAAGTCATCATCGTCCAGATTCATATCTCCCATCTTCAATAGGTTATCATCATAATTGTCATCTTTCAGGGTCATGTTTGCTTCAGGCATACTGGCATGATGTTTCTCATCTTGTTTTGCCTTCCCCTTTGAGTCCTTCAGCATTCTCTGATAGGCATCAACCAAATGTTTCAGTGTACGACATGTGCGAGACCAGTGGTCCTCACATCCACACCGATAGCAAGCTTGCTTGTTATTTGCAACTTGTTGATGAGAGTTAGGCTTGTGTGAAGGAGATTTATCCTTGTTCTGACCCTTGCCACAGTCCTGAAGACCATTAGCATTGCGACGACCACTGTTTGTTGGAAATTTGTAGCAAAAAGACAATGAAAGAAAATTTGACTTGTATTCTCTCAATAATC
>NW_017980467.1:0-543 GCF_001876935.1 Asparagus officinalis | reverse complement strand
TCTGGTCTTCAATGTAGCTCAACTTAGTAAACTCGCGGATGAAGCTTGAACTTGATCTTTAACTTTGAAATGCATAAGCTTCAACCCGACATTCCGCCAACCTCCATTTGATATGATCGTTATGACGCAATACATCCAACCTCCAACGTGTTGTTTGTCTATAATAAATAAGAAAACACAAATACTAGACAAACAACATTAGTGGTAAATTGTTTGTTAAACATCATCAAAACAAGAAGGCCAACAATCTCCCCATTTTTGATGATGACAAACAATTTACAAAAAAAAGTATATGCATGAAGCAAATGAATATATAATTTATAATTCACATGCATATAAACAAAAAAGAATATACTCACAATATTTCTCCCCCTTTGACAATATCAAAAAGGGGACAAAAGGAATAAGAGAGCGAAAGCTCCCCCTATCAATAAGCATAGGTGAGTATAACATATAAAAAGATATAGGGATTGTTCCCCCTATCAAAATGCCTCATGAATATATGAAATGAAGATCATGGCAAACATATGTGAGCAAGCATAG
>NW_017980466.1:0-543 GCF_001876935.1 Asparagus officinalis | reverse complement strand
TAGGATTCAGGATGAAATTCCCCACGCGTGTAAGTCATGGATTTTGGTGTTATTAATAACAACCTGCCAAAATGTTGAATATGCGGACGGGTATTCTTTTTTACGGTTAAGAATTAACCGGCAGCGCGGGTTAAACGCAGACTTATCCCTGCTTAGGTTTCAGGACAGAATACCCCAGAATCGAACTCTGGTGTCTTTTTCTGCGGAAAAAGACTAAACCAGCAGCGCGTGTTAGGCGCAGACTTATCCCTGCTTAGGATTCGGGATAAACTTCCTAGGATGAATCCTAGATTGATGAATTCTTGGAAAAGATTGGTGCGGGAAAGGGAGAATTTTATATTCTATTTCCCGGTCTTCTTTTAGGGTGAAGGTGAGCCCGAATACAAGGAAGGAAGAATTTTATATTCTATTCCTTGATTCTGGAAAGGAAGAATTTTATATTCTATTTCCAGCGAAATAGAAACTAGAAGTGGAGTGTCCACTCCGAGAGTCTGGAAGATGTAGATAAAGTTACCTTTTATAGGACTGGCTATCTAATCTGAA
>NW_017980465.1:0-543 GCF_001876935.1 Asparagus officinalis | reverse complement strand
TCTGATGCGGTCATAAAGCTTGGGGCCAGGTTGGTGTGCGCCACACTCTCCTTCATGTGCCTCTATAAGAACTTCTTCGGCTTCTTTAGTTGATAAGCAATGCGCTAGCAACCCATCGTACCCCCTGCGGTATAGCGTTCGATTCTCCATATTATAGTAGAATCTTGGCGCTCTTCGTCGGATTGACTCTCTTTCCTTCATGTCTTCTGGTAGGATTCCATGCAAGACGTAATCAATGATGGGGAAACGCCAATCTCGGGGTTCAAACTCAACTTGAGTTGAGTGTGTTTCCTTAATATCTTCTTCCTCGTCCTCTTCATCATAGATCGGCACTAGGAGTTGGTGAGTCCTCACTGTAACAAACTGTTCTGTTTCAGGAGGTTGCGCCAGGGATACGACCAATGCCGCTAATGCATCTGCGTAGGTATTTTATAACCATGGAATATGTTCGATAAAGAATCCTTCGAATGATTTTGCCATCTCTACTGCCATCTTATGGTATGGTATTAAATCCGGGCTTCGGACCTCGTACTCTCCCTGAAC
>NW_017980464.1:0-543 GCF_001876935.1 Asparagus officinalis | reverse complement strand
GCTCGTTCCAGTCTACGCTTTTGTGAACGTAAAAACTTAACGGGCTCTTGAACTTCGACACGCAACCCGGTGCGGTCGGTAATAGGGGCTTTCCCTTTGATATTTTCCTGGGGGGAGTTAGAACGACCCCCAGTCGGATTTATCATTAGGGGACCTTTCAACGGACCCAATCGCTCCTTGATAGGTACTTTACCTCGATTCCCTGGTAAGGGACCGAGGCGACCTTTCACAGGAACCCTGGATGCTGAAGGATCCGTGCTCATACCTGACCCCACCGGAGGTGCCGGGGTAAGGGGAATGGAACTTTGTTTCGGTGAAGGTTGGGCAGCAACATCTTCCACTCTCGGCTTAGGCGTTGGTTTCGCCTTTAGCCTCCACACTTTCTTGAGTTTTGGCGGAGTCTTGATCGCCTCTTCTTTCTGCATCTCCTCCGCTTTCTGTAGGAGAGCTCGAGCATGCGCGAGCAGTGCACGACGCTTCTTGATCCGCTCTTCGAGGGTTGATCGAGTCCTCGTGACACGAACCCACTTGTTCGTTTCTGCC
>NW_017980463.1:0-543 GCF_001876935.1 Asparagus officinalis | reverse complement strand
TCGGGAAGTTCCCAGAAGAATACCACATGGGTATTCTTAGGGATAACCCGGTCGTTGTGGAATCGACGAATAAGGAATCTGCATTTGAACTCTGAAAGTCAGAATGTCTCTTCTTATTCTCGACAAAATTCTCTAACTCTTATGAGTTCCTTTTGTGAGATGAGATCTAATCCTCTGATAGGTTAATCTTTCCTCACCAAACCATCCACTGATCAAATCAAACGACAGTGGACCCACCAACATCTTCATATGCCAATCATTGGCATTTCTCGGACTCAGCGTGTTAGGTCAGAATCACCTAGCATCAAAGTCTCCCTTTGAGTGATGGTACGAGTTGGCAAGCTCTTTGCTACCCGTATTCCACTTTCTTTGCTTTCTGGTCAAACCTTCCTACAGTTAGGACCAAAGCCAAATTCCTCTCTCGATTCCTTCCATGAACGAGAGATCCACTTGAAACAGTCAGACCTATAAAAATTAGGATTGTTTCCGATCTCGCTTAGTCAAGCCTACACATAGGCAAGACTAAAGTCGAGTCACTCCTTT
>NW_017980462.1:0-543 GCF_001876935.1 Asparagus officinalis | reverse complement strand
TTTATCATAATTGTCACATCCTCAACGCCATCACTGCCCAATAATGACCAACCATCATCCGTAAACCCACTCACAGCATCATTGAAACCCCTGGAAGTCATTCAGTGAGCCTGAAGTTAAGAGCACTACATAAAGGATTTAACAATGATTATGCACAAAAATGGTGACAAGGATTTACTTGCTCAATCGCTGGCTAAATGTCCTCAATACAGCAGGTTGTCTTACACCACCATAAGCAATTTCATCACTGGTTTCTTTTGCAATTTGTCTAATATGATTCAACGCCTAAAAAGGAAACATATTTAGAAACTTAATCCCAAAGTTTTAATTTGAAGTGTACGAAATATTGCAAATTAGGAATGTATCCAGTTTAAGAAGGTGTGTCAAGCAGATAGATCTAAACTGAGAAAGTTTAGTCATGTGATGGACCTCACATGTACACTATTGACATATATCCATATTTGCAAAATATTTATGGTAGTTGTTTCATATTAAACCATAATAAAATACACACATAACTGTAAGACACGATAAACTGATCTG
>NW_017980461.1:0-543 GCF_001876935.1 Asparagus officinalis | reverse complement strand
GGTGCAACGAGAACAGGAGGGTTCGCCAGATATGTTTTGATATCTTCGAACGCTTTTTGGCAGGCATCACCCCAGATAAATGATACCCATTTCTTGTTTAGCTTAGAGAACGGTTGGCACTTCCCAGAAAGATTTGAGATGAACCGTCGGATATAAGCTAAACGCCCTTGCAATCCTCTGAGTTCTCTCAAATTCCTCGGGGGTTGCAATTCATGTATCGCCTTCACCTTATCGGGATCGATATGTATACCCTTAGTGGTGACGACGAACCCAAGAAATTTTCCGCTGGACATTCCAAGAAATGATTTAGTGGGGTTCATCTTCAACTGATGACTCCTCATGAGATCGAACATTGTCTTCAAATCCTTGATGTGATCTTCCTTGTTGCGGCTTTTCACAACCAAATCATCAACGTAACATTCGACTGTTTTCCTGAGATGTTCTTGGAAAATCTTGGTCATCGCTCGCTGGTAAGTGGCACCGCCATTCTTCAGACCGAAAGGCATCACCGTATAGCAGAAGACGCCGAGGGGTGTTCTAAAC
>NW_017980460.1:0-543 GCF_001876935.1 Asparagus officinalis | reverse complement strand
TGTACGAGTGCTATTTTCGTCATCTCTCTATACAAGTAGGCTAACACTGCACTCCCCCAAGATAACTCTTCACACTCTTCTAGGTCCCCAAGAAGCGGTAATCATCTCACGTGCACGGAATCCTTAGTGGAATCCGGAAACAGAATAGTACCGATCATATGTAAAATATATGCACGGGCATAGCGCTTAATGATCTCATCAGTCGCATCGATCGGTACATTCTGAAAGTTATTCCTTAACCATTCGAGTTTGATCTTTCCCCCCTTCATTGTAGGAGTGCGACCGAACAATTCTTCACACTTGGTCGCATAATTGAAGTCATCGGTGCCCGTCACTGCTGTTAGACCCTAGAGGGGGGTGATTAGGGTCTTATGCTAATCTAATCCGATTTAAATGCCAATTAAAATTAATTAATGACTATATTCTTGCAAGATAGGTATACAATCTATTATGGGCAAGAATATGCAATATACGCAAAGTGATATATCCTATATGATGAAATATATATGCAAGGATATATAAACTAAGGGTGATATAAACATA
>NW_017980459.1:0-543 GCF_001876935.1 Asparagus officinalis | reverse complement strand
TATATATATATACTAGTTTTTACACACGTGCAATGCACGTGATTTATTACCATGATTAAGTATTTTTTTCTTTAAACTCTTACATCTCGATTATTTTTTTATGTTTGTTTAAATGGAATACACCCAATTTAAATTTTCATATTGATATTTGGATTGACAAAAAACAAATATAATTTAAAAATAATTTGAATATTCATATTATTTTTGACAGATATGAAACTAAGCTTTATTTGAGAAAGTATAGCATTGCAAAGTGAAAAATATTAAAATAGTGTTATACAATGAAGGTGAATGTTTAAAACCAATATGGCAAAATGATTGATTTAAAGTATGTTAAAACGATGCAAAAAAGAATATGAAGTTTATTCCTAATCATTGATAGACTTCATAAAAAAAATATAAATTAAAGATTAATGCTAACTCTAGTATACTTTTATATGATAAAAACATCCATATAAGAATATAAAAGTACTGGAAAAAAATCATGAAACTCCCTTCTAAAGATTCCTAATTTCACTCAAAATAATTAAACTATTCTATAAA
>NW_017980458.1:0-543 GCF_001876935.1 Asparagus officinalis | reverse complement strand
GTTTCATCCTGCAGGATTCTGGGGGTGGAGATCCCACCTCGAGTTTCCTTTCCGCCTGAAGATAGAATACAAAATTCTTCCTCTTCAGCACCGGGAGACAGAATATAAAATTCTTCCTCTCCCGTGTCCCTTCCAGCTAAAGATAGAATATAAAATTCTTCCTCTTTGGCACCAGGAGATAGAATATAAAATTCTTCCTCTCCTGTTTCCTTTCCAGTTGAATCCCACCTCAAGTTCCCTTTCCAGCTGTAGATAGAATATAAAATTCTTCCTCTTCAGCACCGGGAGATAGAATATAAAATTCTTCCTCTCCCGTTTCTCAGTCTGTCTTTGCTTTTAGAAAAGACACGACTTCCAATCCGGGCACTCGATGCACGGGGAATTTCATCCCGAAGCCTAAGTAGGGATAAGCCAACGCCTAACACGCGTTGCCGGGTAGTCTATTCCCGTGAGAAAGACAAAGCCTATGTATTCAAAGTCATAGCACAAAGCCTCAGAGGGTTTACTCTCTTAGCACAACGTTACATGTGAGACGGGTTTAAT
>NW_017980457.1:0-543 GCF_001876935.1 Asparagus officinalis | reverse complement strand
CCGATAACTTGTTTTTTTCGGGTCTTGTTTTGGATTTCGGCCTCCAGATTTGACGTGGTTTTGACAGTCTGTCGTCTGCACCATATGTTTGTAATTTCCTGGCTTCTTGCACCAGAGCTCTTGCGTGCGCAAGTAAAGCGTGTCGTTTCTTGGTCCGTTCTTCAAGAGTTGACCGTGTCCTCTTAACGGGGACCCAGTCATTCGCCGTTGATTTGGACCAGTCGCACGCTTGCTGCAGCGGCGGTTGGCGTCTTCTAGACTTCAGGTCCGCCTTATAGCGGATTCCATCAACCAGCTCGAAAGCTTTGGCCAATTGGCGTGCAAGGCGTTGACGCCGTCTTTGACGCGCCCTCTTGGATAAGGTCAGCTTGTTTTCGGTAGCAACTTTAGCTTTGCAAGGAGTGTCATGAGCCGCTGCGGGATGAGGTCCTTGGTTTTGAACCTTCAAATCCAAGTGTCCTCGACCTTTCCTCATGGAGTTTCTCCTATTCCTACGAGGGGAGGATGATCGGGAAGAGGAGGATAAGTATTCTTCATATTTTG
>NW_017980456.1:0-543 GCF_001876935.1 Asparagus officinalis | reverse complement strand
TTGCCTATTTATAATGTAACTCTGTCTTGTATTTCGTCATGTTAACATTACACCTCTGACGATTGAAATATTCTAGAATCAGTATAATAAAGAAAATTTCAATTTCATGCCAGGTTAACACTATACTTATGGCATTTGTTTTACTTTTCATTGTCCTGAACCAGATTTCAGCAAAAGAGATGATGAAAGCCAAAATGATATCATTTTCATTCAATATTTTTGAGTTGAATACAAAATGAATCGAAACGAAAATGATACAAAATTATTCCTAGCTAAAAAGCAATCCAAGTCCTAAACATCGGGGCTCATCAGTCTAAAAGACTTGAGTTTAGCTTTCAGCGCCAATATTTTCTCCTCACGAGCCTTTTTGACTTCCTCTGTTATCTTGCTCTTGAGCTCCTCTTCATTTGGTGCTGCTTCTGCAATCTCCCGCCTAACTTTGTCAGCAACAACAAGCTCATCACAATAGCCCTGGAAAAGCCCGTTACAATAAGCAATTAACCCTTTTATGACTTCCATGTCGCCCGCTAATCGAGCAGTTAT
>NW_017980455.1:0-544 GCF_001876935.1 Asparagus officinalis | reverse complement strand
TCAGTCGTGTTCAAGTTGACCCGGGCTCAGCGCTTAGCATCATGCCCTACAGGGTCATGCAGGTCCTAGAGATTCCTATGCACCGACTGCACACCACCCAGACTACCATCTTTGGGTTCAATGCAAACAGCACTCGACCCCTGGGAAAGATCAAACTCAGATGCCAGATCGGAGATCTCAAGTCTGAGGTAGCATGCTACATCATAGATGCGGACACGTCCTACAACCTTTTGCTAGGACGACCATGGATACATGCAAACCGCATTGTCCCATCTACTTTGCATCAGGTTATGAAGTACGCCAATGACAAGGGCGAAGTCAGAACCTTGATCGCAGAAAAATACCCCTTTCGAGGAGTAGAAAACTTCCACACCGACTCCGTCTTCTATTTGGAATCCCAAGAGAAAGAAGATGTAGATAGCGGTAATGAAGCAGACATCGAGCCAGATCCTGAGGAAGATTATCCTTGGGAATTAAACTTTGATGTAATGGGTCAGGGTGAGAGTAATAATGATGTACCAAGTGAGGGCGAGTGGTGCATTAA
>NW_017980454.1:0-544 GCF_001876935.1 Asparagus officinalis | reverse complement strand
ATGTGATATGTACTCATGCTCGAACACAAGGAGTCATAAACGGTGAAGATGATGTCAAAATTGAAGACAATATATTTAATTTAATTTTTTTTTTGAATTTAGCTTTCATGTGTTTTAGTGTAAATTTGTTGTGAATTCAAAATGGTGATTATAAAACGTTATCCAATCTACTCCAATGCAAGGATTATAACTCTAGCCCGCTTTTAGGAGTATCAAGAGCACTGTTTGCATGCACCGACCACATTTTCAAACATGCAGACGAGTCTTATGATCTATGCAAAGGTAACACACTAGTAGAAAAAAGACCAATCTAGACGGAACAATCTAGACGGAAAAAATTTCCGTCTAGGTTGAATCAAACTCGACGGAAATTTTCCGTCTAGGTTGATCCGTCTAGTTTGGATCAAACTAGATGGAAATTTCCATCTAGTATTGGAGCTTCACCCGACATAAGCATAAGATCATCCACAACATTCTCCACGCCATCTATAACAACGAGAGCAGCCCCAAGCAGTTTTCAGGCCATGCCATTTATCGCACGCAT
>NW_017980453.1:0-544 GCF_001876935.1 Asparagus officinalis | reverse complement strand
CAAAAAGATAAAGGAGCTCGAAAGAAAAATCGAAGCCCTGATGTCTGTTCGGGAAGTGAAGAAGACCGGCATTCCGTGTCCTTACCCAAAAGAGTGGGATTCGATCCCGTACCCGGCGAAGTTCAACCTGATCAACTTCACGCCGTTCGGCGGGAAGGGCTCGCCCACTCAGCATCTAATCTATTTCAAGTCCCACTTGGGGATGATCTCTGGCAACGAGCCTTTGATGGTTCGGTCATTCGTTGGCACCCTTCGCGGGCCTGCCTTCGATTGGTACCGCCGTCTCAAGCCCGGAAGCATCAACAGCTGGGAGGACTTGGAAGGCATGTTTCTCGCCCATTTCTTCGATGATGACACCGAAGTGTCGATCAGGACACTCTTCGACGAGAAACAAAAAGGCGGAGAGCCGGTGGATACCTTCATCAAACGCTTCCGCAATCAGGCAATGAACTGCAGGGATCCCGTCATGGAGGATTTCATCTTGCAGACTTGTCAGAACAACTTGTCCATCAACATCTTGGACGTGATGGGAATAGAGCCGCTC
>NW_017980452.1:0-544 GCF_001876935.1 Asparagus officinalis | reverse complement strand
GGCCAACAGACGACCCATGGTGATGACACACAAAACCAAAGGGAAGTTTAATCCTAAATGGGAGGGGCCATTCGTAATATAATCAGTCTATTCGAATGGAGCTTATCGGCTCATCAATCAAAAAGGAGATAGGCTTATGATGCCAATCAATGGGAAGTTCCTTAAGAGGTACTTCCCGTAAATCATGTAGCCCCCTAAACCCCAGCTAAATCAGGCTGGGGGTTGCCTATTTATAATGTAACTCTGTCTTGTATTTCGTCATGTTAACATTACACCTCTGACGATTGAAATTTTCTAGAATCAGTATAATAAAGAGAATTTCAATTTCATGCCAGGTTAACACTATACTTATGGCATTTGCTTTACTTTTCATTGTCCTGAACCAGATTTCAACAAAAGAGATGATGAAAACCAAAATGATATCATTTTCATTCAATATTTCTGATTTGAATACAAAATGAATCAAAACGAAAACGATACAAAATTATTCCCTAGCTAAAAAGCAATCCAAGTCCTAAACATCGGGGCTCATCAGTCTAAAGGA
>NW_017980451.1:0-544 GCF_001876935.1 Asparagus officinalis | reverse complement strand
TTCAAGATGCGTTAGAAAGCTGACGAAGAGACTTACAACTTTCAATGGTCAAGCCACTCATGGTGTGGGTTTACAATGGCCGAGCCACTCATTGTGTGGGCGAGACATAACTCCTGGCTGAGTTGTTTTGCCATCGTACGTCCTCGGGTATTTTGGCTCTAACTCTCTCGTCCGATCTTCGTACGTCCTCGGGTATTTTGGCTCTAACTCTCTCGTCCGATCTCGGAATGAGATGATTCAAGATGTCTTAGAAAGCTCACAAAGAGACTTACAACTTTCATTGGCCAAGCCACTCATGGTGTGGGCTTACAATGGCCGAGCCACTCATTGTGTGGGTGAGACACAACTCCTGGCTGAGTTGTTTTGCCTTCGTACGTCCTCGGGTATTTTGGCTCTAACTCTCTCGTCCGATATCGGAATTAGATTATTCAAGATGCGTTAGAAAGCTGACGAAGAGAATTACAACTTTCAATGTCCGAGCCACACATGGTGTGGGCTTACAATGGCCGAGCCACTCATTGTGTGGGCGAGACACAACTCCTGG
>NW_017980450.1:0-544 GCF_001876935.1 Asparagus officinalis | reverse complement strand
CTACAGGGTCATGCAGGTCCTAGGGATTCCCATGCACCGGCTGCACACCACCCAGACTACTATTTTCGGATTCAATGCAAACAGTACCCGACCCCTGGGAAAGATTAAACTCAGATGCCAGATTGGAGATCTTAAGTCTGAGGTAGCATGCTACATCATAGATGCGGACACGTCCTACAACCTTTTGCTAGGACGACCATGGATACATGCAAACCGCATTGTCCCATCTACTTTGCATCAGGTTATGAAGTACGCCAATGACAAGGGCGAAGTCAGAACCTTGATCGCAGAGAAATACCCCTTCCGAGGAGTAGAAAACTTCCACACCGACTCCGTCTTCTATTTGGAATCCCAAGAGAAAGAAGATGTGGACAGCGGTAATGAAGCTGACATCGAGCCAGACCCCGATGAAGATTGTCCTTGGGAGTTAAACTTTGATGTAACGGGTCAGGGTGAGAGTAATAATGATGTATCAAGTGGGGGCGAGTGGTGCATTAATGAAGATTTCATTTTAGCGTACTTGTCTGATGTCTCTCTTAACAAT
>NW_017980449.1:0-1292 GCF_001876935.1 Asparagus officinalis | reverse complement strand
CTACAAGTAATGCATAGAAATCTTCATGAACTTTTTCTATTCTAGTTCTTTTACTTCTCCTAGGCTCCTTTGGACTTTCTAGTGGTCTAATTTGTTTAGAACTAGTTTCATCTTGGTTAGAACTAGGATCTGAATTACGAGAGCTAGGGCCTGTGTTGTTTACTCTGGTCTTGTAAGGAAAAATATTTTCAAAGTAATGTGCATCCCTAGCTTCAATTATGGTGTTATTGGCTATCTCATTAATGTCAGAGTTGATTATTAAAAATCTATTTGCATTACTATCAGAAGCATAGCCAATAAAAATTCCATCTACAGTTTTAGGTCCAATTTTCTTTCTCTTATTCTCAGGTATTTTAACTTTTGCTAAGCACCCCCACACTTTCAGGTGATCCAAATTAGGGTTTCTATTCTTCCAAATTGTGTAAGGGGTTTTATCAGATTTCTTGAATGGAATTATGTTTAGTATATGACATGCATGTTGGCCTTCTTGTTTTGATGATGTTTAACAAACAATTTATAACTAATGTTGTTTGTCTAGTGCTTGTGTTATCTGATTTCTGTAGACAAACAAACTGTTGGAGGATGGATGGAATAGAGCTTCAACGATCATATTCCAAAGGAAGTCGGCGGCAATAGGGAGTGGCAAGCAATGCACATTTAAGTCAAGATCCAAAGTATCAAGCTTCATCCGTAAGATTTACCAAGATTAGAGCTTCGTTGAAATCAAGATCATTGCCGTGGGTTAATGTTAGTTTAGGTTTATATTATTGTGTTAGCAACTTTAAGTCAGATAATATACACACAACACGTTTTGGTTTGTATATATATAGTTATATTATATACATATAGTAGTTTTGCGGTTTGATAGTTTTCAAGTTTTACTTGAAAACAAATGATAGAATTGAAAAATACTATTTTTTCATGTTTATATGCCTTATATATGATTTCACTTTAACAACGCTTATATTTAATAAATCTTATTTAGTGTTTGAATATATTGCATAGAATATGCAATTTAATGAAAATATTGTATTTCTAGGTTATAGACTTCATACACAACATATATATCTTTTTATCCAAGTCTATACAAATCATTTCATAAGGCTTTCAGAAATGTGCTTTAAGTCAAATATCAAGAATATCAATTTTCAGGTTTTCATGTTTGGACTATTTGTAAAATGATGGAATATTTTTCTATTTGGGAAAGTCCTCGAAACCAGTCGTTGTAGCATGTTTATTATCATGTCTACAATCATTCCCCAAAGTTTGTACATTTTTGGAATTTATTGCAT
>NW_017980448.1:0-544 GCF_001876935.1 Asparagus officinalis | reverse complement strand
CGTAGGAGTAGGAGAAACTCCACAAGGAAAGGTCGAGGACATTTGGATTTGAAGGTTCAAAATCAAGAATCTCATCCCGCCGTGGTTCAAAAGACTCCCTGTGAAGCTGAAGCTACCAAGGCCGAACCAACTTTATCCAAGAGGGCGCGTCAAAGACGGCGTCAACGCCTAGCACGCCAATTGGCCAAGGCCTCCGAGCCGGTGGATGGAATCCGCTACGAAGCGGATCTGAAGTCTAGAGGACGCCAACAGGCACAGCAGCGACTTAGCGATTGGTCTAAACCAACGACAAATGAATGGGTCCCCGTTAAGAGGACACGTTCCACTCTTGAAGAACGAACCAAGAAGCGCCACGCTTTACTTGCGCACGCAAGAATCCTGGTACAAGAGGCCAAGAAACTACAAACAAGTACTGCAGACTTTAAACTGACGAAACCACGACAAATCTGGAGGCCAAAATCTAGAACAAAGCCCAAAAAAACCGAGGCACATGCTGCTGGCTCGGCCAAGGCCGAGTCACTAAACGCTGGCTCGGCCAAGGCCG
>NW_017980447.1:0-544 GCF_001876935.1 Asparagus officinalis | reverse complement strand
TGTATTGTCCGATGCGACAGCAGAGCAGGAATCCGATTCTTCATATTCCGAAGGCAATCTTGTCCGAACTCTACCATAAGTTCCTCGTGCGATGGCTCCGGACTGCAGACCGGTTACACGCCGGGATGCTTCCAGAAACGACTTGAGATTAACCTGTGTCGATGTCTCTTTGCTGGTCATGTTGGCGGTGACCCTCGGAAATTCTCCGTCTTTAACCACCGTTCTTCTTTGTCGGAAACGCCTATGCCTTGGTTTTGGCGTTTCGGTGCTGAGCCTTTCGAACACTGAAATTCTCTCGGGGACTACCTTGATGCAATTGCACTCATACAGTGCCGCCCGAATGAGCTTTGAACAAGGGCACTGAGTTTCTAGCCTTCGAGGACTCCTCTTTCTGGTTTTGCTCGTATCCCCAGCATGATAGCACAGCTCGTCCGTTTGAAAGTCAGAGCAACTTATCGTGTGTTGGCACGATTTTTCAGGTATAACGTAATCATCATCAGATGATAACGTTTCCTTCTGAGGGAGGATTACCTTCCTTGGACTT
>NW_017980446.1:0-544 GCF_001876935.1 Asparagus officinalis | reverse complement strand
CAACGCGTTGCAACCAAAGTCAACATTCGACGATTCGAAACCCTAAGGGTCAACGCCGGCCAACGCGTAACCCTAAGTCAACGCCGGTCAAAGCGTTGTGACAAAAAGTCAACGCACGGGGATCCGAAACCCTAAGCCAGCACAATGTGGCGGAGGTAATTCAAAGTCAACTCAATGACACGAGCAAAACTCAATTCATCAGCTGCAGACTCGAGACTCCGACGACGGCCAGACGATAAACGCAGCGCCGACAGAACCTCGGCTATTCGTCAAAGCATAGAGTTGAAGCTAACCACAGGTCCCTTATGCCGACTGAAGGCCGGACCAATCATATCCAAAGCATTTCGGTCTCTTCTATAAAAGAAACGAGGCCGGAACGCTTTGGAGGGGGTATCTGTAGGCATCAAAAATTGCCGATAGGTCCCCACAAACAGCTCAGTGTTAACAAATGACGATGAACGTCACTACCCGGTTCACGAGAGTTCGAACGATGTCGGTAAACGCCTGAAGCGAATCGATGAGCTATGCGAACCAACAGAATTTC
>NW_017980445.1:0-544 GCF_001876935.1 Asparagus officinalis | reverse complement strand
TAGGATTTAAATTTTGAAAATCAAATATGGGCCGGTTGATTTATTTTGCTATGGCTTGGAGTTGATGGTGTTGAAATTGATGTGGGCTGCAACTTTGAATGGACCAGATTTTCATTTTGAAAATCAAATGAGTCATGACTTGGACTGCTGCATGAGACCGGACTTGCTGCATATTATCAAGACCAAACTTCCATCCATGGGCCGGATTTGTCTCTCAAATAGATTTGCATTTGTTTTTCTCAAATGAATTGAATGGGCTGGACCTATAGCAACATTTAACTTTCATTTTTTCTTTTGAATCACATGCGTACTGCTGGATTTTGATGAAGATCAAATGACTTGGGCCACAACTTTCATTTTCTAAATCAAATGTGCTGCATGGACCTATGTGCTGCAGAATTTCAAAGTTAAATGAAAAGAGGGACCGGACTTGGCTTGGGTGCTTGGATTTTTATTTGTTCTTGAAAATCAAATGGGCCTCTTATGTTGGATTAGAGAAGAACAAAAAGCAAATTCAAAGGTGGAGATTGTTACTTGGGGCTCA
>NW_017980444.1:0-544 GCF_001876935.1 Asparagus officinalis | reverse complement strand
CAAAATAATTTTAAAAGACCATCCATGTTTGCAAATGTTTCTAATGTTTTCCGTGCACAACCATTCGGTTAACGCAAATTATTTCAACCTTTTCGTTGCACAAATTGCAATCGGAAGGGTCATTTGAGTGATTATTGTTATGACCGTGTTCGTGCACCACATGCGCCCAAGAGGGTTCATAACCCTAGGGCTTTGAGCTTAAATGTCTTGGGTACCAAAACAAATTTAAACTTTAAACCAAGAATTTTAGTGTTCTTACTTTTTCCTTTCTTGGTTTTAAAATTATGTCTTAAAATATTTTGATTATGAAAATAAATTTTTAATTGATAAAATCTTTTGTTTTCATGATTATTAGTGTTGATTTTTATGAGAGGACTATGTTTATATAACCCTCCGGAGTTATTGGGTGTTTATTCCCAAACATTGTTTACCGGGTGAAAAACATATTTGTATAGGTTGTTACTAGCTCAAGAGCTAGATATAATTGCCTCTCTTAAAAATTGTGTTTTGACTTGTTGTTTTTGAATTCATTATAATTCACTTA
>NW_017980443.1:0-544 GCF_001876935.1 Asparagus officinalis | reverse complement strand
CTAAACCCTCAAATAGGCTCCTTGCTTTTCTTCACAAGAAAAGGTCAGCCTCCAAATATTTTTTCTCTCTTCACAAAACCCGAGACAGCCACCTCTCTCTCTCAGCCGACTTTGCACAGCCCTCTCTCTGCACTATAGCCGCCACAATTAATTCTCCTCTGCGCCTTTATTTTTCCAAGCCCAAAAACCTAGGTACAGGTACAAAGATATATATATATAACTGCGAAAAAGGCAAACGGGTGGGCCTTCATTTGTTCGCTGAACAAATTCCTCAAACGCGGTTTCCAAACTTCGTGGCCAAGTCTTCACGTGGGTTCGTGGTCCCTACATCCGTTTCCCATCTCTTCATGCATGTCCGGCTTCTTCTCATCCACCACGAAACCACAATTCTCCACCTCGGTGAAGTTTTCACAAAACTAAGCCGACACCAACCAAAACAAATGCCTCACTTGTTGTGTCCAGTACGAAGTGAAATGATTCACGACAACGGACTCAATCCATAACAAGTCGAGACCCAAATGAGAATGCAAGCACTCTCCAAATG
>NW_017980442.1:0-544 GCF_001876935.1 Asparagus officinalis | reverse complement strand
GTTCCCCCGAGTCCTGATTTCCTTGTTCGATCTGCGAGCAAGTTGCCTCATCGTTTGCCATGGCCTCATGGTTCTCCATCTCCTTGAGTGGTTTCTGGTGGTAGTGGAGAGGGCAGTGGGATGGAGAGGAGGGTTTTGCTTCATTGTATTTCGTTGGGTCTGGTTCGTTGTGGTCGATTGGATTCGATGGTTCTTTGTTTTTGTGCCTTTGCTCGGCATTGGTGGACGAAATGTTTCTACTGAGGGCTTTGATTCCGATGGCATGGAGGGAGGGGGAGGGGCGGCTGAGAGCGGTAGGAGATGAAGGAGGGGCAGGAGGGGAGGGAGTTGCAGGTGTAGCCGCAGTTGAGCTGGGGGTTGTTCACCTCGTAGGCCTACTGGGATTTTACAGAGGGGAGGATGAGGAGGAGGAGGAGGAGGGAGGAGATGTGGGCGAGTCTCATGGTGGCTGTGTGGGTGGGTGGGTAATTGATTATTTTTTTGTAAATTTGTGGATGAGATTTAATATCTAAATTTAGTTTTTATGTAAATCATCATTAGAAGA
>NW_017980441.1:0-544 GCF_001876935.1 Asparagus officinalis | reverse complement strand
GACACATCAACAATTTAGTTTTTGGGCCTTGAAGCAATTTTTCCCAAATAAAATCCATGATATTAGATTTCAATAATTGTGGTTATGTAAAAAATATCTGGGTCTCATATGAGATAATGCTCATACATAATATAACATTGTAATCTATAATCTCGAATATTGATGAATTTTTAACGTAATAATTTACGTCAAGATATATGCTTAAGATTTGGGAGAGCTGAGAGCGAAGAGATTTGGGATATGAATTGTGGCTTGTGTGACTTGTGCTTTAGTTTTGGTTTCTAAACACGACCCAATACGAAGCCCACAATCAAAATAAAAATGACTCGATTTTGTTATACCAAGCAATATTTTCGATAGTGATCATTATATAGAAAAAATTCTCCAAATAAAAGAAAACAATATAAAACCATAAATGTTATTAAGATAAAGTATTTAACATTTTATATCACTCAATATAGCGATATATCGGCCAATATTTCATATATTGCGTATAAGAGCAATATTTAAAGGTAATTTAGGTATCATTTCCTTGATTTTAAAT
>NW_017980440.1:0-544 GCF_001876935.1 Asparagus officinalis | reverse complement strand
ACTCTCACAACCCTAATATATTATGAATGCAAATACAATAAGCTCAAAGTGGGTGTGTGTAACAATGAGGTATAAATCAAAACTAAACTCAATGTAGTTCTAGCTAAATAAAAATGATAATCAAATATATAAAATAGCTAGAAATAGAGTTTAGAAAACTTCTTAATATATCAAGAGTTGGAGGGAGAATAGTTGAATGCCCAAACACCAATAGATGATCTCCTCAAGCTCTTGTAGAATTGAATCACAAAACCGAAACACTCAATTGCTTAAAAGCTTCTTAAAACAAACTTAAACAAATACTAAACAAGTTTAAACCCTTGTTAAAATCTTTTTAAACCATCCTCTTGTATGTTGAAAGAAAACAGCAAAGGGGTATTTATACCCACTCCAAAACTCAGCCAAAAACTCAAAACAGAAAGACCAAAAGGCCCCCAGAAAAAACCAGCTCAAAAATAGCCGTTAGGAGACAACAGTCATATAGTCGGTCGACCAGAAATTTCGTCGGTCGACCGACAGAGAGCAAAAATACGAAGAATCAGCC
>NW_017980439.1:0-544 GCF_001876935.1 Asparagus officinalis | reverse complement strand
AACCTCTCCTCTAAGGCGGAGACAAACGAATGGGTCCGCGTTAAGAAGACCCGCTCCACTCTCGAAGAGTGAATCAAGAAACGTCGTGCATTGCTAGCGCATGCCCGAATCCTTCTATAGAAAGCGGAAGAGATGCAGAAAGAAGAGGCGGTCAAGAAACCGTCTACACATAAATGGGTTTGGGTACCAAAGTCAAAACCGGCACCTAAGACAAAAGTGGGTGGAGTTATCACCCAAACTTCTTCAAATCCAGATCTCGTTTCTCCTGTTCCAGCGCCTCCAACGGAGCCAGGCAAGAACGTGGGTCCTTCAAGATCCAGCGTTCCTCTGAAAGGTCGCCTCGGTCCTTTACCGGAGAACCGAGGTAAAGCACCTGTCAAGGAGCGATTGAGACCATTGAAAGGTCCCCAAATGACAAATCAGACTGGGGGTCGTATCAATCCCCCCAAGAAAGATAATAGAGGGAAAGCCCATGTTACCGACCGCATTGGATTGCGGGTCGAAGTGCAAGAGCCCGTCAAGTTTTCACGCTCGCAGAAGCGTA
>NW_017980438.1:0-544 GCF_001876935.1 Asparagus officinalis | reverse complement strand
ACCGGACTAACTCCAATGGTTGACGCTGCGATAATCAATCATTCATTAGTCAAGTAAAAGATCAGGCAAGAGGAGGAGAATCAGATATGTACCGGTAGATGGATCATTCCCAAAGAATGGTCTCTCGGTCCCTCTGGAAGTCTGCTCACCCAACATGTCAGCTAATAAGCCGGCATCCGGCTTCGAGAAGCTTGGCCCCTCCATCGCAACATCTGCAGGGTAACCTGAATGTTAAAGGATGAGGAAAGCTCGAGAAGATACTTTCAGCAAAAAACGAGAAGTCTTCCTTCCCCATACTTGAGGAAAATGACATTGAATTTATCTGCTCAAGATCGATGTTAAGGTCGATGCCCAAAGACCCATCGTGAAGAGTGTCGCACATTTGTTGCACAAAGCAATCCATGTTGTCAACACCAGGGGACGCCGAACCCGGTGGGAGTTCGCCCTCTTCGAAGAAACCTGGAGCACAAAACTAGGTCACAAATCCCCAAAAGGTAAACAACCTTGAAGCAAGAGCAATTGAATGTTACCTCCCCCTCCATCG
>NW_017980437.1:0-545 GCF_001876935.1 Asparagus officinalis | reverse complement strand
TATTTGTACATATCGTTGCTCTAATAGTTCATTATTTTATGTCCCTTTTGTTAGTATCTATGTTTGCAATTATAGTATACGTACTAATACTAGATTTTTTTGTCAAATAGGAATCAAGGAAAGCTGACTTAATTTTCTTAATTGCGGAGAAGACGTACGAGTTGAATGAGCTCACTACAGAATTACGAGAATTAGAAGAGCGTAGTGCTAGATGCCAAAAAAAACCAAGGAGAAAGAGGATGACGGAAATGTAACTGAAGAAAAAAAAATCAAAGAGGATATGGAAGCTAAGGAATATGAGAATTTGGAAGGAACTGGGGAAGCCGATTTATGTGATGACTTTGTGATGAGCGCAAGAGACGTGAGAATTTTAGAAGATGCTCGGTGAGTTTAGTTTTTTAAATTTTCTTGCAATTTTAATTTTTATATTTTCCATATAATTGTTGTGTAACTCTTTGTTAATTATATGCCTTCTTGACTCTATAGAGATGTTTCTCAAAAAGATGAAGGTGGTAATGAGAATAACAGAGAAACGCCATCTATCA
>NW_017980436.1:0-545 GCF_001876935.1 Asparagus officinalis | reverse complement strand
TGTTCAAGAAGCTGATGTCGAACATGGTTACGGTTGATCCTACCACCATAGAGGAAGACGACCAGATGCTGACATGGGAAGATCCTTGGGTTCATCACCTAAACATACAGTATGGTGATAGGTTCGAGCAAAGAGAACCTCCTACCGAAGATCAAGTAGTCCAGGTGAATATGGGAACTGAGGAAAATCCTAAACCGATATTCATTAGCGATAGTCTTCTACCCGATGAGAAAGAAGAGTTAATCTCTCTCATCAGGGAGTACATCGACGTGTTCGCCTGGAATAACGTAGCGGTGCATCGTCTCAATATCAAGACAGATGTCAAACCTGTCAAACAACAACAAAGACGGTTTCGTCCGCAAATGATGGAGGCGATCGAATCCGAAGTTAAGAAGCTTATTGACTCGGGCTTCGTTCGGGAGGAGCAACATCCAGAATGGCTCGCCAATATCGTCCCGGTCCTTAAGAAGAACGGTAAAGTCAGGATTTGTATCGACTTTCGGGATCTCAACACTGCTTGCCCGAAAGATGATTTTCCCCTCCCC
>NW_017980435.1:0-545 GCF_001876935.1 Asparagus officinalis | reverse complement strand
CTTGCTTTTGAGATCTGGATTTTTGGAGAGCCTTGGCGAAGCCCTGCTGCAGTGAAGAGTGACCGTGCGCTTCAACAAGGAGAGGAGAGGTCCACATCAGTGCCTTCATCACCCGTCCGATCCTTAGTATTAGCCCTTGGCGTTAATACTAAGAAGAGCTCATATCTCGCTTTAGCCGTGATAGACGCTTTAAAGCTTCTAGATCTCACGCGGATCGACGAAGCTCTGCCCGATTTTCTCGGAGCAGATCTGATTGCCCGGTGGTCCACGGATACCAACATCCCCGTCACAGGCCAAAGACCCACGCAAGCAAGAGACCACAAAACAGGATCTTGCGTTTATTTTCAAGAAAGTTGTAATTTTTATTTCTTTGTTATTCGAATTCATTGTAATGACTGAAGTTTAATGAAATCAATGATGAAGGCAACTTTTCCTGAAAACAGACTGAAACGAGACTGCTTCGGATTCTGAACTTCTTGGGGATTCTTCTGTTTATTCACCGGCTGTCGTCGAGCCTCTTCACCCGGTGTAGGACTTGTAATCAC
>NW_017980434.1:0-545 GCF_001876935.1 Asparagus officinalis | reverse complement strand
AGTTGGCCAATATCCCGGCTAGGATCACCCTATACGAGCTATTGCGTCTGTCCAAAGATACAAGGAAAGAATTACAGGAGGCCTTGAGCGATTCTGAAGCTTTTCTAACTCGAATCAAGCCATCTCCTGAAGGACCAGAGCCGTCAACTCAGCACTGCAATCTCGCGGCGCATCATTTTCCATGCATCTCTTTCACCAAGGAAGACATGCAGACGAAGAACTCAAAGCATGATCGGCCCTTATACTTCACCGGGCACATCGGCTCCAGCATGGTCAACCGGATCCAAGTTGATCCGGGTTCCGCTGTTAGCATTATGCCATTCCGATTGATGCATCATCTCGGAATCCCGACAAGTAAATTAGCCTCCACTGGCACTACGATTTACGGATTCAACACCAGCGGGTCTAAGCCCTTGGGGAAGATCCGAATCAAATGCCAGATCGAGGATCTAAAATCGGAAGTTACTTGCTATGTGATTGATGCAGAAACGTCCTATAACTTGCTGTTGGGTCGACCTTGGATCCACGGTAACCTTATAGTTCCG
>NW_017980433.1:0-2904 GCF_001876935.1 Asparagus officinalis | reverse complement strand
TCATTGATGGATTTTTCCTTCTTCAAGGTTTGCTTCAAATTCGTTTGACGAAGGGGAAAGAGAACCGTTAGCAGATACCTCTCCTCGACTCCCAAAATGGACAACATCACCGTTCCTATCATATGAACATTTTCCAGATGAACAAACTCCTAGAATCCAATCGCGTTCCCTGGTTCGCCCGACATGTGAACTACATAGTCATGAACCAGAATCCCTTCTTCATTTGTCCAACAGGATAGATCCCGTTTTCTGCTCCAAGTAATACTTTATTGTGGATGATCCATATCTGTTTCAAATACTGTCCTGATCAGATCTTAGGAGGGTGTGTTCCCAGTGAAGAAACTAGGAGTGTTCTTCCTTTGTCATGAGCAAGTGTGGGGGCATTTGTGGCCGAGAAAAACAGCTTGAAAGTCTCCAATCTGGCTTGTACTTGGACCCTCTCTTTAAGGATTATTTGAGTTTTGCAAAACTTGTACCGCTGTCGCTTTTTAGGAAAGGTCACTAGAGAATTATGATGCCCTTACAACCATCTTTCCGTTGAACTTTATTGATTATGGGGTATCGATTTTTATGGGCCATTCCCCATTCCTGGAATGTCTTATTCTATAGCCTGGTTGAATACATGTCAAAATGCGTTGGGCGGTAGCTTGCAAAACTAATACACGATGAAGTGCGTGCGGTTGTAAAGTTTTGAACTCGAAACGAGAATATTGACAGATTATGCCGTTGCTAGGCGCAAGTACTCAGAGGATAAACCGAGCGTCGTCATTATAGTGATACGGTAGATTTCGTTGTATCGTTGTCTTCCCTTCTCGCATCGAGGCGTTTGATGCAGGGAAATTATTAAACACAACAAATGCAACTCTGTTATCACCCACCAGTGGGTCAAGGTAAGACGGTGCAACAAAGGGATTCAAACAAATCTTAAGGCAAAGTTAACCAGTTATGTAAGCAGAAAGTGTTGTCTTGTTAATTACGGACGACCCGATAATGTGCACTTTTATGTCGAGTGTAGACAGGGAGTATCAGTAGCTTGAAGGGCATTCGCTATGCGGAAAATCGTTTGGAGGCTATGTAAATAAGGATAAGTGTTATGGGAGTAGGGAAATGAGGGGGCTTGCATTATTTAGAATTTAATAGTTAACATTGAGTGAATGATTGTCAATTACAATTGAATAATATGAGAGGATCTTTTGTATGCGAGCCTATTTGATCTGTACTGACTATGTCTACTAACATAAATTCAGTGGTCCTGAGTTATGAGAATTGGTGAATAACATTCCTTCCGATAGGGTGGGTGAAAAAGAGAAATGAAGCACTAGATTCCATGATTTGCATTTTCACATTAAGTCGGGTCTCGATTTAAAATCTGTAGCAATGCAATTGTCAATTGGCCCATTTGGGTTGAATTCAGAGCGAGTGTGCCCTAATTCATTTTTAACTCATAAGCCTTGCGTGGAGATGGGAATCGGAACGAATGTTACTCATAGCGGGAATTGGTGTGCATCAATTCAAGTCCGGTCCTTGAGACACAAAATCCACATGTCAGTTCGGTCCATGGCGAATTCTATGTTTATTGCCACAAGCTCTCTGTGTGGGAAACGGACATTCAAGTCCGAAATCAATTTCGGAGTCCATGGAAGCTTTCATTTGCTCTCGCCGTCTTGAGAGAAAAATCAGGCCAAGCACCTGCAAGGCTCCATCAGCCAAGCCGGCCCATTTGATTTTTCAAAGCCTTTAAGTCCAGCTGCAACACCCACAAGTCCGCGTCCCTTGAGAACAAGCCAGGATCTCATTTGCAAAAAATCCATCTAATTGGCTTGGATTTTTTGTTTTGCGTCTTCTTGAACATTAAAGGTGATAATGCAAGTCACGCGATTTTTTATATATTTTTTTTATGTTTTCTTTGGATCATCATTTGCTCGGTGCTTCCAACCTATTCAATCATAGGCCTTCGTAAAATGCTCGCAATTAATAGAGAAGAGAGATTTTTAAGGCTGTTTTTTACATTTAAAAATATTATGTTTATATTTTTAGTCATTTATGGGTAAACTAAAGCACTATCTTAACAACAAATTATAATGATATATTTATTTAATATAAATAGATAATGAGTATAAACCATTGTAAAATAAAATTGTGATATATCAGAAGAATTTAAGGAAGCTCTTAGAACACGAATGCGTCCTTCTTGGCGTAAGAGGGGCTCGCTGCTTACGCCCGAGGCCCTACTTATTCGGGCGTGGGAAAACGGTAATTATTCTGTATTGTAGACGAGTAGTCTGAATGCTTGCACTATCGGAGGATCTAGACCCTTACATTTAAGAATAAAGTTTACGAACCATAACTCTCTCTTTTTTCTCAAGGACCGGACTTGTGGGTGTGCAACTGGACTTAAAGCTTTGAAAAATCAAATGGGCCGGCTTGCTGATGGACCTTGAGGTGCTGCTGATTTTTCTCTCAAAGACCGAACAAATGAAAGCTCCATGGACTGCCGAAATTGATTTGGACTTGAATGGTCCGGATTTTCACAAGAGAGTTGTGCAATAAAATGAATTCCATGGACCGAACTGACATGTGGATTTTGTGTCTCAAGGACCGGACTTGAATTGATCACAGCTTTGAGTTAAAAATGATTAGGCCGAAAATCAAATCCAAATGGGCCAATTGACATTGCATTGCTACAGATTTTATCGAGACCGGACTTAATTGTGAAATGCAAACTCATGGATCAGTGCTGTTTATTCAAGTTGGACTTGGCTTTTGCAACTTTGATTTTCATTTATTTTTTCAATTGGGCCTCCTATGTTGGGCTAGAGAAGAACAAAAAGCAATTTCAATGGTGGAGATTGTTGCTTGGAGCTCAAGACAAATCCAATGGCTCATATTCATTGAAGATTACTA
>NW_017980432.1:0-545 GCF_001876935.1 Asparagus officinalis | reverse complement strand
CAGATTTAAGAGTTGCTATAGCTCTCATTGAAAATTGAAATTGAAATTGAAGAAATTGGTTGGCTCGTCGTCAGTCCAGTTCTTCAACCTAAAACTAAGTTAGGTATCGACGTGGAATTGCATTTTTATCATACGAAGGAGCAGCCGGGCTCGGGGCCCAAACACAACTGCAATATTTGTGGTCTCTACCTGATCGTGCGCATGGCTATAAATAGAGTGTTTTACGATCAAGCTAGAGAGTAAACCTATCTATCGATGTATAGGCGCACTTATTTATTTATTTATTTATTGCCGAAAAAAGCTTTAAAAAAGTGAGCCTATAAATACTCATCAATCTCCTCGGTACAACGCACCTCCAATCTCTCAATCTCATCCCGCCATCAGCCATGGCCAAGTACCAAAACCTCAAATATTACTTGATCATCTTCAACCTCATAATCACCTTCTTCATATTACAACCAAGCATGGACTCCCTCATCAAACAGTACCTCTCTCTCAACCTATCCAAAACCCTAACCCTCCTCTCCTCCATCCTCTCCTCCTCC
>NW_017980431.1:0-545 GCF_001876935.1 Asparagus officinalis | reverse complement strand
TAGCCCTAACCATGGCCATAACCCTAACCCTAACCCTTACCAAAACCCTAACCCTAGCAATTAGGCAGACTGCATATTTCACGATTTCCTGAGCTATATCTCATGATTTCTGACATATTTTGTCAGTCTCGGTACGTTTCGACCCGACATCAGAAACCTTTGCCGAATTCCAAAACCAACAATTTCATGAGATGTAACCCATGAAACTTGACCATTTTATTCCATTTTGGTTTGGTGTCAAAAATGTCAAAACCGATGATTTCATGAGTTGTTGTCCGTACGATTTCTGACCATTTTGGTCTGTTCAACGCCCTGTGTCAAAATACTTTTGTCGAATTCAAAACCGATGATTTGATGAGCTTTAACACGTGATTATTGACCCTTCTCATGCGTTTTGGCCAAACAGCAAATAATTAGGCGGAGTTAAAATATCACGATTTCATGGGTTAACCTGTAGTTTTTTTACTGTTTCGACACGGGCACAATTTCATGGGTTATAACACATTGTTCGAATTTCACGAGTTCGTGAACTACAGGCAACAATC
>NW_017980430.1:0-545 GCF_001876935.1 Asparagus officinalis | reverse complement strand
ACTTTGGGGAAAGTTTATAAATGATGAAATGAACATGTTTGAAAAGGAATTTTTGGAAAAACAAATTTTATTTGTGAAAACTACCTGTTTTTAAAAAATACTTAGAAAACCTGTATTTTTATGAAAGTGAAAGTTGATATAGGACTTGTAAATATTCATATATATATTGTGCATATATTATATGTATATAATAAAGTATGAGAGAGCTGTAAACAAGAGATAAAGATATTTTAACAACGTTTAATGAAAAATCATCTATATGATAGAAAACGTCAAAAATCGTGTTAAGTGTATATATATTGAGCTTAGATATCATCATACAATATATATAAGAAAACTAAACAAATACCTAGGTAAATCCACGCAGATGAACTTGAATCTTTAACGCTTTATTGACGCGTGTTGAAATACCTGAAAAAAGAACATAAACACAAAACACTAGAAAAACTTATTAGTAATAAATTGTTTGTCAAAAAATCATCAAAACTATAGGGTCAACAATCTCCCCCTTTTTGATGATGGCAAACAATTTATACATGAATATG
>NW_017980429.1:0-545 GCF_001876935.1 Asparagus officinalis | reverse complement strand
TGCTCATCTCCAATCAAATCTGGATGAACCCAAAGAATCTCACCATTAGGGGTTGTGTGTGGCACAAGTTCTTTCTGGCGTTGCTTGTGAGGATCATCATTCACCGTCTTCACTACTGCATTCATTACTGGCTCATGCTGAAATCGGTATAAGGGAAAAGAACCGAAACTAATTGATACCGCATTTGCTCCCACTCTCTTCTCCTTCGGCTGCTTCATGGTGATGACGCCGACATCAATTAGAGCTTGGATCTTGTCCTTAAGGGCATAGCACGCCTTGGTAGGATGGTGCACCGCTCTATGAAATGCGCAGTATTTTGGATCATTGATTCTCTTGGCATCTTCCTGATCCTGGACTGGAGGCAATTTGATCTTGTTATTCTCAATGAGGTACTTGAAGATACCGGGAACTTCATCCTCTTTGAACGAGTAGACTTTTGGGAACTTCGGCTCCGAGGCTTTTGGCTTCTAGGTCTACTGTTGCCACCTTGATTGTTGAGGCGCCTTTTGCTGCTGCTGTTGCGGTTGCGGTTGCGCTTGCACTTC
>NW_017980428.1:0-545 GCF_001876935.1 Asparagus officinalis | reverse complement strand
AATTGTTTTCGGAAGCCCGTGCAGTTTAACAACTTCATTAAAGTATAACTTGGCTACATGAGAAGCATCGGAAGTTTTGGAGCACGGTATGAAGTGGGCCATTTTGGAGAATCAGTCCACAACAACAAGAACAGAATCGTGTTTTCTAATGGTCTTTGGGAGTCCTAACACGAAGTCCGTGATGATATCTTGCCAGGGACAATTTGGGACAGGAAGAGGGGTGTACAGGCCAGTGTTCTGCTTACGTTGCTTAGCTAATTGACAGGTGTGACATCGACCCACTAGCCTAACAACGTCACGTTTAATACTTGGCCAATAGAAATGACATTCAACTGCTTCGACAGTCTTGTTATTCCCAAAATGTCCTGCAAGGCCTCCAGCGTGTAGTTCCCAAATCAAGAATTCTCTCAGCGAGTTGTTAGGTATACACAACTTGCGAAAATGGAACAGATATCCATCCTTCAGGAGAAAGCCACCAATCTCACGGGTCACTCCATCATTCAGCAAAGTATAAACTTCGCTAAAATCAGGGCACGATTCATATT
>NW_017980427.1:0-545 GCF_001876935.1 Asparagus officinalis | reverse complement strand
TAAAGATACGAACTGATCGGGAGCCCCGTGTCACTTACAAAAGATGAAATGCCCTTCGTGTCTCATTTACTCCACAGATGATCTAATCATTGGAGCTTATAGAACTCCTCATCGGCTTTCCAATGCACTTTGAATCGCTCAAATCCGAGTTCAGATGAAAGAATTAGAGCCAAAATACTAAATAGGGTACAGACTGTCTCGCACTTGGGACGTGTTTTTGACGGTTTTCGATCAGTTTTAACCGCTCCGTTATCCCCTCACCCTCATGCCTATAAATACAAGCCTTAGGCCTCATTTTTTAAAGATCTGGAATTCTCGTGCCTCGGCGAAGCCCTGCCGGATTGAAGACTTAAAGTGTACAGATTTCAAGAGAGGAGGAGGAGAGATCGGATCTAGCACTTCAACGCAAGAGGGTTTCTTCGTCAGATCTACATCACCCGTACCCGATCCTTAGTATTATCCCGTTGTGATAATATTAAGAAGAGCAAATATCTCGCTTTATCCGAGATAGGCGCTACAGTTTTCTCGATCCCTTCGCGGATAGA
>NW_017980426.1:0-546 GCF_001876935.1 Asparagus officinalis | reverse complement strand
AGGAATGCCTGTTTTCTTCGTCTCTTGAGCGGAAATCAATGTATTGATTTTGCTCTCGAGGTTTTTGATGTTCAAATTTTCACCGGTGTTTTCGCCAGTATTCTCATTACCACCCCCTGCATTGACGGGAGGATCATTGATATTATGAGCATTCGTATCCTCATCTTCCAGATTAACCGGGTTACGACGGTTCGGCTCGCCTTGCTGGTTCGCTAATGCTTGGATTTGTTGGTCATGCATTTCTCTCATGTTCTGCATGGCCATCTGCATCTCGAACCTGAAGGTTTCCTGTTGCTTAGCTAAGGCGTCTTCAAGCATCTTGGCAATTTGTTCCGCACTTATCATAAGTGCCTCGCGGGGTTATCCCTCGCTGGATACCGTATTATCCGATGCAACCGCGGAGCCGGCATCAGATTCTTCATCTTCTGAAGGGCGTCTTATCCGAACCCTACTATAGGTTGCTCGCTTGATGGTTCTGGACTACAGACGGGTTCTAGGCCGGGAGGCTCTCAGAATCGACTCGAAATCATCCCGTGCCGATGTCCC
>NW_017980425.1:0-546 GCF_001876935.1 Asparagus officinalis | reverse complement strand
TTTTTCAGAAACTGTAAATTTGTGTTCAAATATTTATTTCTATCAACTGGGAAAAGATTTTTCAGAAATACTTTCTCTAACATGTTATTCTACATGTCTAGAACATTCCCACAAAATTTCATAATTGTTGGAGTTCATTTACTATTTTAAATTGATTTTACAAAATAGCTGCGTACTGCTACAGTAACTCCGGTCGACCGGAAATGTCTCTGGACGTTTCTCAGCTTTGCATATGCCTCTTGGTCGACCGTACCGGTCGACCGAAGTACTGTAGCATCCGACCGTTGCTACAGTAATAGCTAGTTCTGCAATTTACTTCTAATGTTGTTTGTCTAGTGTTTGTGTTTTCATATTTATTTTAGGCAAACAACGAGTTGGAGGATGGATGGAATAGAGCTTCAACGATCATATCCAAAGGAGGTTGGCGGAATGTCGGTGAATCTTATGCAAATTCAAGTTGAAGATCCAAGTTCAAGTTTCATCCACAAGATTACCAAGAAGAGCTTATTGAAGATCAAGATCAAGCTTGGGTAATCTAGTTTAGAT
>NW_017980424.1:0-546 GCF_001876935.1 Asparagus officinalis | reverse complement strand
ATATCGGAGCTGGTGCGTCGGGCTCCTGCGCACCATCTTGTCCAACAGTCTCTTCTGGCTGAGGACCCTATGCATTGGGTTCTTCCGAGAGGTTACTCGGGACATCATCTGCATCTATAAATGTAGACTCGCTCTCTGAGTCGTCAGTCTTGTGCATGTCCTTGTACATCACCTTCTCGTTGAATATCACATCTCTGCTCCTGATCACCTTCTTGTTTTCGTTGTCCCAAATGCGGTAGCCGAACTCATCTTCACCATAGCCGATGAAAGTGCATTTCTTTGACTTGGGATCAAGCTTATTCCTGCCTTGATCACTAATATGCACGTAAGCTACACAACCGAAAACTTTAAGATGTGAGAGTTTTACCTCCTTTCCGCACCATACCTCCTCTGGTATTCTGTGCTCCAATGGAACCGATGGACCTCGGTTGATCAAGTAGGCTGCTGTGTTGACGGCTTCTGCCCAGAACTGCTTCAGTAGGCCTGACTGTACTCGAATGCTTCTGGCTCTCTTTGTCAACGTTCGGTTCATCCGCTCAGCTACAC
>NW_017980423.1:0-546 GCF_001876935.1 Asparagus officinalis | reverse complement strand
TATGCTGGTGAGCTACTTTTTTGTCATATTCGCAAATTTACAAATTAGTCCTCTTTTTTCTGGATATTTACAAATTGGTCCCCCTTATCCCCCGTTGTTCTCCTTGGTGAGGCAACCGGGAAAAGCCTTGATTCTCCTTGGTGAGGATCGACGCTTTATGGAAATTTTGCAAATTAACCCTCTTTTTCTGAGAATTTGTAAATTAGTCCTTTTACCCCATTTTGCTCTCCTTGGTGAGGCGATCGGGAAAAGCCTTGATTCTCCTTGGTGAGGATCGACGCTTTAAAGATGGGTTTTGCTTGGTCAAAACCACATCTCATAATAAAGGGGGCGTTTTGACGCTGCATCGTGCTTTATAAGGCAGGGATATATTGTCGATATACCCTATCTTATAAATGCGCAATGTGGCCAAATCGTCTCGCCCTTTATAAGGTAATGACTCTGTCTTACCCATTTGTAAGGTGAGTTCAATTTTCGTTTATATCTGAATTTAACAAACACTTAACTGCTTGTTTTCAGTGGAGTATCCTTCCGGAGCCTTTTCAT
>NW_017980422.1:0-546 GCF_001876935.1 Asparagus officinalis | reverse complement strand
CAAAATTCATCATTTAAAGCATCATTAATCTTTTTAGGTTCTAGTTGAGATAAAAATGCAACATTACCACGCTCACTCAAGGCTTTTGAGCGAGTAATAACTCCTTTTGAAGGGCTTCCAATAATTTGTTCCTTTGGATGATTTGATGCGAATTTCCAAGTTTTAGGAAGTTCAACTTGTTCATGATCATTGGAACTATCCACATCCTTTTGAGCTTCTATAGAGGGAGTATCATTGATTTGCAATAAGTCCAATCCTCCCTCAACATCATCATCATCATCTTTCCTAGGTAGAAAAACTTGAGAACCAACATTAGTTTCATCAAAAGTAACGTTTATAGATTCTTCAACAACGAGACTTCGTTTATTGAAGACCCTATAAGCCTTACTTCGCGGTGCATAGCCTAAGAAAATACCAACATCAATTTGGAGTCAAATTTATCATGGTGATCTTTTGTATTTAAAATGAAACATTTATAACCAAAGATACGAAAATAACCAATGAAAGGAGTTTTTCCATAAAAGAGTTCATAAGGAGTTTTCTTAA
>NW_017980421.1:0-546 GCF_001876935.1 Asparagus officinalis | reverse complement strand
CACGTTTCTATCCTCTTCTTCTTCAATCTCCGTACTGTATATGGGTACGCAGAGTTGATGCGTCCTTACCGTGACTAACATTTCAGTTTCGGGAGGTTGCGCAAGTGATACTGCTAGCGCTGCCAGTGCATCTGCATAAGCATTCTGGAGACGAGGGATATATTCAATAAAGAATTCTTCAAAAGATTCTGCTATTCTGATGGCTTCCTGGTGGTACGGAATTAGGTCTGGATTCCTGACTTCGTACTCTCCACGAACTTGGTTGACTATCAACTGTGAGTCTCCAAAAGCTTCGAGATATTCGACCCCAGCTCTTTGGCGAAATTGAGTCCAATGATAAGCGCATTGTACTCGGCTACATTATTAGAGCACGGACTAGTCAATGAATAAGCCCGAGGCATCACATGTTTTCCCGGGGAGATTAAGACAACTCCAACCCCAGAAGAAACTGTAGGACATCCCGGGGTTATTACTCTGTTAACTGCCCTTGAGGCACCATCGAAGTACAATTGCCATACTTGTTGGTGTGATGTGGTGTTAACCTCG
>NW_017980420.1:0-546 GCF_001876935.1 Asparagus officinalis | reverse complement strand
GATCTCCTCATCTAAATCTCCGTGTAGAAAGGCTGTCTTCACATCCATCTGGACCAAATCCAAATCCAAATCCAACTGTGCCACCAACGCTAATAACATCCGAATCGACGAATGCTTCACAACGGGTGAAAATACCTCGTTGTAATCAATGCCCTCAAGCTGTGCATATCCCTTGGCAACTAATCTGGCTTTGAACCGAATGTCCCCAATAGAAGATCCCTCCTTCTTCGCATATACGCACTTGCAACCAATAGCTTTCTTACCCTTAGGTAGATGTGCAAGTGTCCAAGTGTCGTTCTTCTGAAGAGACCGCCTCCCTGAATGTGGCTGGAACCATATCGTCAACGACCTCCACTGATAATGCATATGCGACCATGACATCATTATACCTAGCTGGCCGACGAATCTCTCTCCTCGGTCTATCTACTGCAATGGTCCTCTGAACATGACCCTGTTCCTGAGTCCCATGATCTACTATATCTTGTATCTGCCCATCTGTCATCTCATCTCCTCCCAGTGTCACCTCTGTAGGAGCCTCAATGGATA
>NW_017980419.1:0-546 GCF_001876935.1 Asparagus officinalis | reverse complement strand
ATTCTTCTTCAGTGTCGGGAGATAGAATATAAAATTCTTTCTTTCCCACACCAACCCTTTTCCAAGAATGTACGATTCATCATAGGAAGTTTATCCTGAATCCTAAGCAGGGATAAGTCTGCGCCTAACACGCGCTGCCGGTTTAGTCTTTCTCCGTAGAAAAAGACACCAGAATTCGATTCTGGGGTATTCTATCCTGAAACCTAAGCAGGGATAAGTCTGCACCGGTTAGTTCTTAACCGTTAAAAAGAACACCCGTTCACATATTCAACATTGTGGCAGGTTGTTATTAATAACACCGAAATCCATGCCTTACACGCATGGGGGATTTCATCCTGAATCCTAAGAAAGGATATGCCGACGCCTAACACGCGTCGCCGGTTTAGTCTTTCTCCGTAGAAAAAGACACCAGATTCCGATTCTGGGGTATTCTATCCCAAAGCCTAAGTAGGGATAAGTCAGCGTCTAATACACGTTGTTGGGTAGCCTATTCCCATAACGATGGCGAAGTCTATGTATTCAAAGTCATAGCAACAAGTCTCAGAG
>NW_017980418.1:0-546 GCF_001876935.1 Asparagus officinalis | reverse complement strand
CTATGTATTCAATATCATAGCACAAAGTCTTAGAGAATTTACTCTCTTAGCGCAACGTGACATGCGGAATGGATTTAGATAATTCGCATGCTAGCCCGACTCAAACGGTGGTCGGTAAAGGCTAATCAAACCCGTTGAAGGCTGAGGGTTTGCCAAAAATCCTATGAGTGTTATGGTCAATCATTTCAAACAGAATGAGGAATCATAATAAAGATAAAAATAAAAACCAGTTTCACTAAGAGAATCAAATGTCAAAGTTTTCAGCAAATAAAATCATACATCAAGCCCATGGCTAAAAATCTGCTGATGATGGACTTCATTGGCGGCTAAAGTCTTCACCGCACCTTCCTCTGTCTCGATCAGCTGCTGCTTCAAGGACTTCAGCTCATCAGATAAAGCAGTGTGTGTTTGCTGATCCTGCAGCTTTGTCATCTCGAGAATACTCAAAGTCTCCTCCTTCTCATGGAGTTCTCGTCAGAGCTGATCTATCTGGGTCTCACAAGAAGCGATGGAAGAATCAAGCTCGTCAAGTGAGGATGACTTAGC
>NW_017980417.1:0-546 GCF_001876935.1 Asparagus officinalis | reverse complement strand
ATAAGATCCGGTTACAACAAAATCAAAGAAAAAAGAAAAATTACAACTTTCCTTTTCTCAAACAAATCGTAAGATCCTGTTTTTGCGGTCTCTTGCTTGTGTGGGTTCTTTGCCTGCGCCGGGGTTAATCCGTGGACCACCGCGTGATCTTGATCCGGTCGGATCTACACGGTATGACGGGTGTTATTTCACAAAGGAAATAACAGCCGAGGGGATTATTTCACCGAGGAAATAATAGCCCCTAAGTAATCGAAATCGACCAAGCGAAATCGATACTCTTCTCGGGATCAAAAACCAAGTTTTGATCCGGAGGATGACCGTGTGGATCTCAGATCTGATCTCTCTCGAACTCCTGCCTTATTTGGCGTGGATGATCGCCAAGAACCAGATTTGAAAAGTCTGAGTCTTCAAAGCTCCAAACTCCGAAGTTCAGCTCTCAATCCGGCAGAGTTTCACCTCAAAAGTTCCAAGTCCTTCAAAAATCAGCCCTCCTTCTCTATTTATAGGCCTCTCAATCCAGATCTGGGCTCAGATCTGGGCCCAGAT
>NW_017980416.1:0-546 GCF_001876935.1 Asparagus officinalis | reverse complement strand
CAAGCCGATCAGTTTAGTGCAGTTCGATGGCAAGGGGTCACCCTCGCAACACATCTATTACTTCATGGCTCAGACCAGATTCCTCACCGGGAATGATGCCATTCTCACTCGACTATTCATAGGTACCCTCAAGGGGGTGGCCTTTGAATGGTTCTGCAAACTGGAGCCCGGCTCCATCAAGGCATGGGCCGACGTTGAAAAGCTTTTCCTCGCCCGCTTCTTCGACGACGACACGGAAGTGTCAATGGCCACTCTCCTCGCTGAGAAGCAGCGTAAGTCGGAGTCAGTTAACGACTTCGTAAAGAGATTTCGAAATCGATCAGTCCACTGTCGGGACCAAGTTTCCGAGGCGACACTGATCGAGATGTGCCGCAACAATCTGTCGATCCATATCCTGTCCAAAATAGGGGCAGTTGAAACCCGAACTTGGAAGGAACTTGTTCGCCAAGGCGAGCAAGTTGAAAATATGATCAAGAAGCTGGAGGCCGAAGAGCCACAGTCCAAAAAGGGAGCAGCAGAACCAGCTGCGCCAAAGAACCCTCCTCG
>NW_017980415.1:0-546 GCF_001876935.1 Asparagus officinalis | reverse complement strand
GTCTTTCTCATGGGAGTAGACTAAACGGCAACGCGTGTTAGGCGTTGACTTACCCCTCCTTAGGCTTCGAAGTAAATTCCCAGGCTTAGACCCTGGTGTCTTTTTCAATTGGTGAAAGACTAAACCGGCTACGTGTGTTAGACGTAGACTTAAGATTTTTTAGCAAACCCCCAGCCTTCAACGGATTTGATGTGCCTTTACCGATTACCGTTTGAATCGGGCTAGCATGTGAATTATTAAAACCCGTTTCACATGTAACGTTGCGCTAAGAGAATTAACTCACTTAGACTTGGTGCTATGACTTTGAATACATAGACTTCGCCATTTCTTACGGGAATATGGCACCCGGCAACGCTTGTTAGACGCTGACTCATCCCTACTTAGGATTCGGGATAAAAGTCCCCAGACTTATATTCTGGTATCTTTTTCATTCGGTGAAAGACTAAACCCGCAACGCGTGTTAGGCGTAGGCTTATTTCTATTTAGGAATCGAGATAAAATTCCCCGGGCGTAAAGTGCGCGGATTTGAGAATTACGTCTTTTCTC
>NW_017980414.1:0-546 GCF_001876935.1 Asparagus officinalis | reverse complement strand
CAGAGTGGGCTGCGTGAATTGGCTTTGGATTTTATTGATGTCACGGAGCTGGAGTCTGGTGGTAACAAGACTTTCAAGACTCCCAATCCTCGGATACCACTGCCTTACACTTATCTGATGGCTTGGTTTGTGCTTCATTGTCCTTCCCTAATGAGTGCAGCCTCTCCTCCGGGTGACTCATTCATCCCGTTTGTGCAACGATTAGAGTCTGCAAAATGGGAGGGGAGTTATATGGTTAGGATTCGCCAGATTTTGTCACGAGACACCAACTACCACATCTTCCGTTGTTTTCCTGACTTTGAAGGTGGGGTCTATGGGGTAGAATATCAGGACGTGGTGGGGCCTAACGGATTCACCCAGCTGAATGGGGGCGTCTTCCATTGGCTCCTTTCTATCAGACCAGGCTACCTGGTCTTTAGGCAAGGTGACAAATGTTTTGTCGAGCCCTACCAACCTTATAGGTTTGCTCAACAATTCGGGTATGATCAGCTGTATGTTGGGAACCCTCGACCTCAGCTCTCAGTTGTGAGCAACTTATATGAAGGG
>NW_017980413.1:0-546 GCF_001876935.1 Asparagus officinalis | reverse complement strand
ATCTGTCACCGTCTTTGGTGGTTCCCAATCAAGCACTACTGTAACCTTAGCTGGGTCTACTGATATGCCCTCTCTGCTGATGACGTAGCCGAGAAACCTGACCTCTGAAAGCCAAAACTCGCACTTGCTGAACTTGGCATATAACTGATGCTCCTACAGAGTCCTCAAAGCTAATCGGAGATGTTGCTCATGATCTGCCTCCGATCTCGAATAAATGAGGATGTCGTCGATGAAAACAATCGCGAACTGATCTAAGAAAGGACGGAAAACCCGGTTCATCAAGTCCATAAATAACGCGGGTGCATTGGTTAGTCCAAATAGCATGACCATGAACTCGAAAGATCCATATCGAGTAAGAAAGGCGGTCTTGGGGATATCCATCTCCCGAACCCACAACTGATGATAACCAGAACGAAGATCAATATTCGAAAAGAACTGTGTCCCCTGCAGCAGGTCGAACAAGTCATCAATCCTAGGCAATAGGTACCTATTCCGGATAGTGACCTTGTTCAACTCCCTATAATCAATGCACAATCTCATACTACC
>NW_017980412.1:0-546 GCF_001876935.1 Asparagus officinalis | reverse complement strand
TGGTCGTAGTCTCTTTATTCTCCTTTCGTACTTATATTCTCTTGTGTCAGATTTCTCGACTGATGATTTCGACGGGGAGGGTTTGATTGTGGACACTCCTATGCTCCACTTCCTATATGACTCTCCTCAGATTGATGATCAGTTGCCTGGAGATGAATTTCCTGAGTCTACGCTCCCTAAGAATCCCGAGGATGGTTTTTCTGAAGGTACGTAGCTCTTCTCAAGTTAATTATAGGACCAGTGATGCATCTGAGAATTCTATTTTGTATTTGACAGGAGCTTTTGTCGAGACTGATCCTGTTGAGCCGGCTGTGAGACCAATTATACCAGTTGATACACCCACAACCGTTACACCTCCACTACCCCCAGTGACTCAAGGGGAAGAAGGTATAAATTGAGCTACTGAGAAATGTTATTTATTTCTTCATCAAGGCTTTTGACGGATTTCTCTTTTTTGTGTAGGGCTTTCTTCTCGGTTTCACGTCCTTGTGAAGGAGTTATTATCAGACAGCGACCCAGAGAAGATTGTTATCTGTATAGAGATCC
>NW_017980411.1:0-547 GCF_001876935.1 Asparagus officinalis | reverse complement strand
CAGATGGCCATGCAGAACATGAGAGAAATGCATGAGCAACAAATTCAGGCACTGACGAACCAGCAAGGCAAACCAAGCCGCCGTAACCAGGTCGTTCAGGAAGAGGAGCACTAGTAGGGGGTGGTAATGAGGATGCTAGTCGTAATGCCACACTTCCGCCTCAGAATCGTGCTAACGAAAACACAAGCGAAATTCTAAAGATCAAGAACCTCGAGAGCAAAATCAACACATTGATCTCCGCTCAAGAGACGAAGAAAAGAGAATGGGAATCAATCCCATATCCGGCAAAGTTCAACTTAATCAACTTCACGCCGTTTGATGGGAAGGGTGCACCCACTCAGCATGTGAGTTATTTCAAATCACACCTAGGGGTAATCTCCGGCAATGAGCCTCTGATGGTGCGGTCATTCGTCGGCACTCTTCGCGGAGCCGCCTTTGATTGGTATCACCGCCTCAAGCCAGGTAGCGTGAATAGCTAGGACGATATGGAGACCATGTTCCTCACTAATTTCTTCGACGACGACACCGAGATATCTATCGGATCATT
>NW_017980410.1:0-547 GCF_001876935.1 Asparagus officinalis | reverse complement strand
ACTTTGTAATACACTTGTACACCGAGAGAAGTGTGTGACGAGAGTCGGGGATCGTCCCAAGAGGAGTGATGTCGGTTGACGAACCTAGGGAAAGGTTATAACTGAGCACTTGAGGGAGACACGTCTAGTTCAACACTTAAGAGGGTGTAGAGTGGGATTGCAAGAGTGTGTAAGTTGTAAAGTTTTCAGTAACTAGAAAACCATATTGTGAGGTGTAAACGTTGTTCGGGTACACGTAGAAAACCCGGTTGTGATAGTAGAGATCTCCTCGAGGTGAGGAGCGGAGACGTAGGTCGTGTGGACCGAACTCCGTAATCATATCGTTTGTTTGTGATTGCATTGGCGCACTTACTTTTATGTTCATATCTTATATCGCCTTTGTATATTGCTTGTTGATTATTTTGCCCACTATCTAGTTTAGATTGTTTACCCTTGTGATTATATATCCTTGCATATATCACATAGTATATCTCATTGTTAGGATATTTACCTTTGTTCATATTGCTTATTCTTGCTTATATCTTTTGTATATCTATCTTGCAAGAAT
>NW_017980409.1:0-547 GCF_001876935.1 Asparagus officinalis | reverse complement strand
GGAGCAGTTTAACCTCTTATACCGGTCGGAGGATTGAGAAACAGTTTATACTCATATACTCTTCGGAGTCTTACCGTTCTCATTTGGCTTATCTCAGCGTTATGACGCTGGCTTCAACCAAGGTCTGAATGCTATTCTTGAGAGTAAAGCAATCCTTGGTGGGATGAAGGACCCTCCTGTGGTATGCACAGTACTTTGGATCCGTCGTGTCGTCAGTTGTAGCTTGATCTTGTTGTTTTCAAGGAGGGATTCGAAGATGGCTGGAACGTCTTCGTCCTTGAAAGAGTACTCTTTTTGGAGTCTCGGACCCGAAGTCTTTTGTTGCCTTCGAGATTGCTGTTGTGACGTTCGATTAGCACCACCAGTAGCTACAGGTGCTTTGCCCTTACCACGAGAGGCGAAGTTTGAGTTCAGAGGATTAGCCATCGGTAGGTTCCTCTCGGCCTTCTTCGTTTGGAGGAAGCGTTCGGCTTGTTCGCCGTGCACCTTCAAGTCTTTCCAAGTGTTAGACGGTGCCGTTCCCATTGCCTCCAACACGTCTAATGCG
>NW_017980408.1:0-547 GCF_001876935.1 Asparagus officinalis | reverse complement strand
AGACATTCTTTCTCAATCATCGGATATCGAGACTCAGCGCCTACCAAAGTCCGACTTAAATAATAAACTACCTGTTCGTGACCGTTATCATCGTCTTGTGCTAACAAAGCACTTATCGAATGGTTCATTGCCTTGATGTAAATCAAGAATGGTTTACCTGATTTTGGTGCAACGAGAACAGGGGGATTTGTCAGATATGTCTTGATATCTTCGAGTGCCTTTTGGCAGGCGTCATCCCAAATAAATGACACACCCTTCTTGTTTAGCTTAGAAAATGGTTGGCACTTCCCAGAAAGGTTTGATATGAACCGCCGGATGTAAGCTAGCCGCCCTTGCAATCCTCTGAGTTCTCTTAGATTCCTCGGAGGCTGCAATTCATGTATCGCCTTCACCTTATCGGGATCGATATGTATACCCTTAGTGGTGACGACGAACCCAAGGAATTTTCCACTGGACATTCCAAGGAAGGATTTTGTGAGATTCATCTTTAATTGATGGCTCCGCATGAGATCGAACATCGTTTTTAAGTCCTTGATGTGATCTTCCT
>NW_017980407.1:0-547 GCF_001876935.1 Asparagus officinalis | reverse complement strand
GCGAATGTTTCCACCAAAACTGAGCCGACACCAAATCATCCAATAGTTCCTCAACAAGTCCAGGAACAAAACTCGAGCTGAAACACGATCTCCCCCCATCTGAATCAACTGATCAAACCGGCTGCATCTAAAGACTGCCTACGTATCCTCTTGGCCAAGGAATCAAGTCGAACGTAGTTCATCCAAATGGCCTCCAAAGGCCTCAGCACTGAAGGATGTTCAAAAGCTTCAAACAATGACCAAATTTCACACCTGAAATAACTTTGGTCAACATATCTGCAGGGTTGTCATTTGTGTGGACCTTCTCCAATATGACATCTCCATCATCCAAGACGTCCCGAACAAAGTGAAATCTGACGTCGATGTGCTTCGTGCGCGCATGATAAACCTGGTTCTTCGCCAAATAGATAGCCAACATACTATCACAATATATCCGAATAGTCTCCTGAGCGATCCCCAAGTCCTCCAATAATCCACGCTGTTAGACCCTAGAGGGGGGTGATTAGGGTCTTATGCTAATCTAATCCGATTAAATACCAATTAAAAC
>NW_017980406.1:0-547 GCF_001876935.1 Asparagus officinalis | reverse complement strand
TGAGAACCTGGTGCAAACACTGATGCTTGTGGGAGACAATTTGACGATGGATGAGACTAGAACGACGCTTCTAGCGGATGACCTTCGGAAGATTGCAACCAGTGGCATGACTACTGGTGGTAACAAAGAACAAGTGCAGGGATTGTTTGCTAGAGGAAGGAGCATTGAGCGAGGAAAAGGTAAGGGAGGAAAGTCTAGATCTAAATCGAGACCTCTTGCGGGAAGAACGTGCTTTAAATACGGTGAAGTTGGGCATTTCAAGGTCGGCTGTCCAAACAAGAGAGTAGGTGGGAAGAAGAAGAACAACAAGGCTGAGAGGAGAGAAGACAAGAAAGAAGTGAGCTATGCTTCAGAGGAAGGGAGCGTTAAAGAATGCTATGTTGTTACAGGTGGCGAAGATATCTCCGGTAAGTGGATACTTGATTCAGGTTGCTCTTACCACATGTGTCCAAATAGGAAGTGGTTTACTACCTATAGCAGCATTGATGGTGGAACCATATTGATGGGGAATAACCATGCTTGTAAAACGGTGGGGCTCGGTGATATA
>NW_017980405.1:0-547 GCF_001876935.1 Asparagus officinalis | reverse complement strand
AAGTCGAAATAGAGGCACATCACCTGGTAGGTCATTATCTGATGAGTTTGACTATCAGAGGTAACTGTTCACGTGATAGTTTTTGTAGACCCGCCATCCTACTTGAAGAGGATTGGCAAGAGAATTTGGAGGGAATGGACTATCAGAGGTAATCATTAACGTGATAGTTTTGATATACCCACCATCCTATTTGAAGAGGATTGGTGGGGGAATTTGGAGAAAGCAGACTATCAGAGGTGATCATTAACGTGATAGTTTTAGTGGACTTGCCATCCTATTGATTGGTAGATTCTGTGGTTGACAGAGGTATTCTATTAAACATAACAACTCAGAAAATTTATTACTCATAATCCAATGAACTACAAATAAACCAACCCCCAGTCTTGAACAAGTGAAGGGGGGAAAAGGAGTAGGCCACTATCTAATGAGTTTGACTATCAGAGGTACTTGTTAACGTGATAGTTATTTGAGACCCGGCACCCTACTGAAGAGGATTAGCTTCAGTGGTCGTAGTATCTTCCCCTTCTGACTGAGGAGATTGGGCTTG
>NW_017980404.1:0-547 GCF_001876935.1 Asparagus officinalis | reverse complement strand
ACCTTGAACAACCGATCTCTTTTTACAGAGACGCTTTGGTTTGGACTTAGTCATTCCATTGGAGATCCTATCGAATATGGAGACCTTCTGTGGAGCGGTCTTGGGGCAACTGCACGCTGATAATACTGCCCTGATTAGTTCGGCGCACGGGTAGTGGGATTTGGTTTCTCGGGCATATCTCTTCCGAGACTCGTTCATACCCCCAGCCCGATAGTACAACTCATCGATCAGATGACCGGAGCAACCTATCATGTGTTGACATGACTCCCCTGGTATAACGTTATCATCGTCAGATGAATATGTTTCTTTCAGGGGATTTGCCGCTTTATTAGCATTCTTAAGAGTCACGTGTTTAGAACTACGCTTTTGGGAGCATAGGATCTCAACAGGCTCTTGGTTTTGGATAAACATCCCCAGGCGGGTAGAAATTGGAGTTTTCCCTTTATGAGAAGGCTTGAAATTGTTACGAGGGCGTGTACGACCCCCAGCTCGACGAATCGCTCGGGGTTCAGTCACGGGACCCAAGCATTCTTCGATCAGAACTTTG
>NW_017980403.1:0-547 GCF_001876935.1 Asparagus officinalis | reverse complement strand
AACTAATTGAGAATTAGTAAAAGTAGAGGAATTTAAATCGGAAATTTCTTCAAGTAATCTTTTATTCTCTCCTTTAAGAAAAGTATGTGAAGTTTTTAATCTTACAAAAGTTTCATATAGTTCATTAAAAGCATCTAAAAGTTCTTCATTTTCACTTACTTCATCTTGTGCCATGAAACACATGTGAGCACTTTCCTTTTCTTCAATTTCTTCATCTGAGGATGACTCATCACTATCATCCCAAGTGACCGCCATTGCTTTCCTTTTCTTGTTATTTTGAATATTGTTGAAGTTGTTGAAATAACTTGATTTTTGTTTATTCTTCAATATTGGACAATCTTTCTTCATATGCCCTGGTTTATTACACTTAAAACAAAGAGGGTTATTTGAATTTGAACTCTTAAATTTAAAATTACCTCTTTTGATAAATTTTCGAAATTTTCGTGCAAACATGCCCATTTCTTCATCATCATCATCCGAGTCTTCTTTATCGGAAGTAGTATTGAATGCAAGAACTTTCTTGTTCTTAGATTCTTCATCATTCTTC
>NW_017980402.1:0-547 GCF_001876935.1 Asparagus officinalis | reverse complement strand
GTTGTCGGAATTTTGAACTTTGAAGTCGGTTCCTGATTTAGCTGACCATCGATTGTTGGCGTTGAGTCTGCAACGCGTTGTCCGGCGTTGAATTGTTGAGTTATCCTTAAGAATATTTATAGAAAACATTCTCGAGGAACTTCTCAAAAAATTAGGGAACAGTTTATACTCATATACCTTATTGGAGTATTTAAGAAGCAGTTTAACCTCATGCACCTGTTGGAGGATTGAGAAACAGTTTATACTCGTATACTCTTTGGAGTTGTGATTCTTTCGTTGCAACGCATTGATTGGCGTTGACCCAGGGTTACACGTTGACCGGCGTTAACCCTAGGGTTTTGAACGTCGTACGTTAAATTTTTTTTTTGCTCGCAACGACGTTGACTGGTGTTGACCTAGGGTTACGCGTTGACCGGCGTTAACCCTAGGGTTTCGAACGTCGTACGTTAAATTTTTGCTCGCAACGCGTTGACTGCCATCGACCTAGGGTTACGCGTTGACCGGCGTTGACCCTAGGGTTTCGAACGTCGTACGTTGAATTTTTGCT
>NW_017980401.1:0-547 GCF_001876935.1 Asparagus officinalis | reverse complement strand
GGTTTATCCGTGGACCGCCTTAGATCTGGATCCGGTTGATGGAAAATTCGACAGAGCTTCGCCTTCGCCAAGGAAGTATTTGATTTGAAGCGCTGAAATCGACCAAGCGAAATCAGGGTTCTTCTCGAGATTAAGACCAAGCCTAATCTCAAGGGACGGACGGGAACGGGCGTCGGATCTCTCGAACTCTCCTTCTTTATGCCGAAGAACTCGCCAAGATCTGTCAACCCTCGCTGAAATTTGTGCTCCTTTGACTCCACAATCCGGCAGCACCTCCTCGTCTTGATAATCAATCGCCCCCGCTGAAAGGAGGCCCTAGGTTTGTATTTATAGGGCTTCGGAAGCGGTTATTTGGATGAGAACAAGTGATTTGGCTCTATCTTCAGTTAACAACAGCCTAACCACGTTTGGGGATGATATCAGGTCAGTTAGAAACCCCTGGAACAGATAAATCTTGTAAAAAACAGCATAAAAACCATCAAAACGCGTTTCGGGTTCCGTACTGCGCTTGCGCGGGTCGGACCAATCCGACCCGCACAATTGCGGG
>NW_017980400.1:0-547 GCF_001876935.1 Asparagus officinalis | reverse complement strand
GGTGTCATGTCTTTCACTGCACTTGTAGGACATCTGTTTAACACAAACGTCGTCCAATTGACTACTTCTGGCCAAAAGGTCTTCGACATCTTCTTTTCTGAAAGCATCGATCTCACCATGTTTAGAATTGTTCTATTCTTCATCTCCGCAACTCCATTCTGTTGTGGTGAATATGCTGTTGTCAACTGCCTCTTGATCCATTTTCCTTGCAAAATTCATTGAACTCATTTGGATTGAACTCTCCACCTCTGTCAGTCCGAAAGTACTTGATTGATAGACCTGTTTCTTTTTCAACATTTCTTTTGAAAGCTACAAAGGAGCTAAATGTATCTGCTTTGTTTGTTAAATAAAAAGTCCATGCTCTTCGACTAAAGTCATCAATGAAGTATAGTATGTACCTTTTAATACTGTTTGATTCCGGTGCGATCGGTCGGCAGAGATCTGCATGAACTAGCTCCAACTTCTGTTTTGCCCTCCGTGTGCCTTTCTTTGGAAAGGAATTTCTATGCTGCTTTCCAATGAGACAATCTGTACATTCCTTCTTTGC
>NW_017980399.1:0-547 GCF_001876935.1 Asparagus officinalis | reverse complement strand
CCCAAGAGAAGACACCACCTTTTTCAACTCCCAAAATCTGTGCCTCACAGGTACAGAGAATTTTATCCCAAATCCTAAGTAGGGATAAGCTAACGCCTAACACGCGTTGCCAGTTTAGTCTTTTTCCGTAGAAAAAAGACACCAGAGTTCGATTCTGGGGTATTCTATCCTGAAACCTAAGCAAGGATAAGTCTGCGCTTAACCCATGCTGCCGGTTAGTTCTTAACCGTTAAAAAGAACACCCGTTCACATATTCAATATTGTGACAGGTTGTTATTAATAACACCAAAATCCATGCCTTACACGCATGGGGAATTTCATCCTGAATCCTAAGAAAGGATATGCCGACGCCTGGTTTAGTCTTTCTCCGTAGAAAAAGACACCAGAGTTCGATTCTGGGGTATTTTATCCCGAAGCCTAAGTAGGGATAAGTCAGCGTCTAATAAACGTTGTCGGGTAGCCTATTCCCGTAACAAGAGCGAAGTCTACGTATTCGAAGTCGTAGCACCGAGTCTAAGAGAATTCACTCTCTTAGCACAACGTTACA
>NW_017980398.1:0-547 GCF_001876935.1 Asparagus officinalis | reverse complement strand
TAATTGTGACTTTTGGAAGTTCGTTATCATGAACAGCCGATCACTTCTTACGGAGACGCTTTGGTTTGGACTTAGTTATTCCGTTGGAGATCCTCTCAAATACCGAGATCCTCTGCGGAGCGGTCTTGGGGCAACTACATGCTGATAATACTGTCCTGATTATCTTAGCGCACGGGTAGTGAGACTCCAATTCCCGGGTACTTCTCTTCCGAAACTTGTTCATACCCCCAGCCCGATAGTACAACTCATCGACGTTGCCGTCGGAGTAACCTATCGACTGTTTATATGAATCCTCAGGTATAATGCGTTCGTTTATCTTACGCGTTTTTTTCTGAGTATGCAACTCCTTGTTGGCGTTCTCAAGAGTCACGCGTTTAGAGTCACGCATTTGTAAGCGTGAACTTTTGACGGGGTCTTGGATTTTAATACACACCCCCAGGTGGGTAAAAACTGGACTTTTCCCTTTATACGAAGGCTCGAAATTGTTGTGAGGGCATGTGCGACCCCCAGCTCGACGAGTCGTTCGGGGTTCAATCATCAGACCCAA
>NW_017980397.1:0-548 GCF_001876935.1 Asparagus officinalis | reverse complement strand
TTGTATATAAAGTTCATATAGTTCATATAGCCGCAGATCAGCCTGGTCTCCATAGAGTGAATGCTGTTATACAAAATTAACACATTAAGAAATAGCGGTCTTTAATATGTGAACATGATTCAAATTCATATAGTTAACTTTTTTGGAATACATGTTAACTCTTGTGGAGAATATGTTAACTCTTGTTGAAAACATGTTAACTCTTATGGCAAACATGTTTACTCTTGTGGCAAACATGTTAACTCTTGTCGAAAACATGTTAACTCTTGTCGAGAACATGTTAACTCTTATAGAGAACATGTTAACTTTTGTGGAAAACATGTTAGCTTTTGTTGAAAACATGTTAACTCTTGTTGCTAATATGTTAACCCTTGTAGATAACATGTGAACTCTTGTGGCTATATGTTAACTCTGATAGATAACATGTTAACTTTTGTGGAAAAAATGTTAACTTTTGTGGATAACATGTTAATTATTTGGGTTAACATGTTAAATATAAGAGCTTATCTGTTAACTAATTATATGAGGATTAGTCTTACGCAGAAATA
>NW_017980396.1:0-548 GCF_001876935.1 Asparagus officinalis | reverse complement strand
CAGGAGGTAACTTTCTTTTGTGATATTTGCTTATTGCATGTGACATTTACTGCTTATTTGTGATAGTTCTCTTTGGTATGTGACAATTGTCTACATATTGTGCCATTCATATGTCTCTTGTGACATTTTATCTAATAATGTGACGTAAACAGTTTACATGTGATGTTTGGTTATTATTTGTGATATATGAATATTTCCTGTGATATATATTCATTAACTGTGATCTTTATACAGCTATGTGATGTAAAAGTTGCTGAGGATGTTCCCAAAAAGAAGAAGGGAAGGAAGAGGAGGGAGGGCGGCGATGATACTTTAAAAGTATTTGTTAGTGGGCTACGGGCAAAGAGCCAAAGAACAACAAAGAAGCCCAAGTTCTTAGAATCTCCCTTCCAAACTGAATTGCCAAAGAAGGGAAGGAAAGGGAAGAAAGGTGTCGTTGTGATGGGAGACGACGACGACAAGGGGGAGAAGGATGAGGTGAAGCCACTTGCTGTTTCACACCTCGGTAGGAGTACATCTGTTGCAGAGCTATGGAAAAGGGAAAAAAG
>NW_017980395.1:0-548 GCF_001876935.1 Asparagus officinalis | reverse complement strand
GTACCACAGAAGGGTTCTTCATCCCACCGAGATTTGCTTTGGACTCAAAAATAAAATTCAAGCCCTAATCGACACCGGCGTCATAATGGCGAAACAAGCCGATTAAAGATGAGACTACTCCATTGGATACACGAGTATAAACTGTTTCCCCAACTCCAGTGGGTGCACGAGTATAAACTGTTTTCCCACACTCCGAAAAGTATAAGAGTATAAACTGCTTCTTCTAAAATCCTAGGAAGCTGGGGGTGGATGATTTATATAACGGGAAGTTCCTGGAGAATCTTATATTCTTAAGGATAACCCGAACATGCGACTGAGGATAACGTACTCCTCATTACACCCAGTTTTGCAAAGAAAGCTGGGGGTGGATAATTCATGTAACGGGAAGTTCCCGGAAGAATGTTAAATGTAATATTCTTAGGGATAACCCCGATCATTATGAACAAAAGTGAGAAACACTAAACTCCTACTATGACTTCCGAATACCCTTTTGCTGAGATGAGATTCGATCACCTCTTTAGATCAATCTTCCCTCACAAAATTCCCTT
>NW_017980394.1:0-548 GCF_001876935.1 Asparagus officinalis | reverse complement strand
CAGAGATTAATATTTATAAATTATAATTAATTAATACTAAGCTATTATATTATAGTATTTTATCAATTTATGCGATTCAGCCTTCTATCAGTTAATGGTAATTATGTTTTTTTTGCTGCTTTAACATATTGGTAAAATTATATGCAATTACTTTAATTAATAGAGTAACGTTAATTTTTAATCTATCATATATTTTTTAAATTTTTATTCCATAACTGGATATTTTTAATCTATTGTTATTGTTATGTTTTACTAGCATCAATTTAGACTAATTTTATATTCTGAAAAAGAATAATAAACCTTAAATTATTAGTTACATTTATATATCTTAATAAAAGAATATCAAACAATTACTCTTTTCTTGTTCGAGTTTTGAAATTTTAGCCTTTTATTTTTGTGATTTTCAACTTTTCAAGGGTGACTTTTGCATTTTTTAAAACTTAGGGAGTGTTTTTTTTAATTTAAATTTTAAGTTGGGCGCTTGTAATTTTAATATTTCATATGTTGGTGGTAAGTTTTTAAATGTCAAGATATTTCTTACAACTCTA
>NW_017980393.1:0-548 GCF_001876935.1 Asparagus officinalis | reverse complement strand
GCGTGCGAACTCTTCTCCTAGACAAATTCCCTGTAGACCCATAGAGGTATTTTTTACCGTCTACAATGGCAAGTAGGGTTCTATGTAACAATGGTTTTGTACGCGAAAGATCACATAGCCCGACCGGATATTAACCAGCCAATCGAAGCAGCCAGAATCGAGGGAAGTCCGACCCGTACTCGGCTTTTCTACATCTATCAATAAGTCGTCGTATTGACCCGAAAATCGTAGGAAGCAAGTAGGGAAGACCCAGCACTTTTGATTCTGAAATTGCTTCCTAATCTCTGCAAAGCCTCGTCCTTTCCATTTGCAATTTTCTATTAGTTGGAGAAAAGGAAGGGATGGATCCGCGGAAGTTAGGGCCGATATCATATCTGAGCGATGAAGCACCAACCAAGCTATTAAGTAGGTGTAGGGGAGTTCCACCTTTGTGAGGGGAATCTGAGCTGGTGGTTGTGACGCCCCTGGGTTCACTCAAAGCTGCAGTCCAAGGTGAAACCAAGAATGTCAAACCTGCTATGCACCACACCGTGCAACAACAAGTTTCA
>NW_017980392.1:0-548 GCF_001876935.1 Asparagus officinalis | reverse complement strand
CCAACCAAAATTCAACCTCCGGCGAACCAAGCTAAGTCGCTGAGTATTCCCATAGCTACTCCGGGAGATCATGCAGAATCCTCCCGAAGGAGAAAGCCAGTCTAGGAGCGCCTCGGTCCAATTCCCGACGAGAGAGGCAAAGCTCCAGTTCACGAGCGTTTGGGCCCGATGAACCCAGAACGACTCAACACGTTGGGGGTCGCCGTCACCTCCAGTATGACAAAGAGCTCAAGGCAACTGCGCGCACCAATTTGCGCATCGAAGTCCAGGAGCACACTGAAGACTCGCGCCCACAAAGGCACGTTTCGAGGCGTGTAACTTTTGAAAACCCAAAGAAGGCAATCCAACCTCAGATGGAAACATTATCATCTGATAGTGATAGTGTTATACCTGAGAAGTCGTGCCCGCACACGATAGGTTACTCCGACTGTCAAAATGACGAGTTGTACTATCGTGCTGGGGGTACGAATAGAACCACAAAGAGGATTCCCCGAGAACAGGAAACTCAATGCCCCTGTTCCAAACTCATTCGGGCGGTATTGTCTGAA
>NW_017980391.1:0-548 GCF_001876935.1 Asparagus officinalis | reverse complement strand
ATGTAACGTTGTGCTAAGAGAATTGCTTCTCTTAGACTTTGTGCTATGATGTTGAATACATAGGCTTTGGGATTTTTGGCAAATCCCCAGCCATCAACGGGTTTGATGTGCCTTTACCGATTACCATTTGAATCGGGCTAGCATGTGAATTATTAAAACCCGTTTCACATGTAACGTTGTGCTAAGAGAATTACTTCCCTTAGACTTAATGCTATGATTTTGAATACATAGACTTCGTCTTTCTTACGGGAATAGACTACCCGGCAACGCGTGTTAGGCGTTGACTTATCCCTACTCAGGCTTCGGGATAAAATTCCCCGTGCATCGAGTGCCCGGATTTGACAATCGTGTCTTTTCTAAAAGCAAAGACAGATTGAGAAACGGGAGAGGAAGAATTTTATATTCTATCTCCCGGTGCTGAAGAGGAAGAATTTTATATTCTATCTTCGGCCGGAAAGGAGACTCGGGGTGGGATCCCACACCCCCAGAATCCGGAATGATGAACTGGGAGTGGGTTCTCCACTCCGAGCATCAGAAAGGTCCGAGGA
>NW_017980390.1:0-549 GCF_001876935.1 Asparagus officinalis | reverse complement strand
TTTCGGTTTTGAGAGTCCTTCTTCCCCAAGAGCTTTCCTCCATTGCTTCTCTCCCTCCAAAGAAAATTTCGGATTTTGGGTGTCCTCCATTGGCCGAAATTGGTCTCCTCTAATTAGGGCTTCGTACTCCTCCTTCAAGCTCGAGTCTTGGCCTTTGGGATTAGGGTTCTCAAACCTCTTGATTTGGGTAAGTTCCTCTTTACAATCCTCTCATTTTTTGATAAAGATTGCATCTTTATTTTTGTAGTAGGCTAAGGGTTGTGTATGCATAATGCCTTGGGGGGTTTATGCAAAAGAGGCTATATGGCCGAATTTTTTGGGGGGTTTATTTGTAAAATGGGACTGAAATTTTGAGGCTTGGATTTCATTCCCTTTTGGTAACAATTTGGATGGGTGTTTCATGCAAAAAGACCATACCTCATTGAGGGTTTTATGTGCAAATGTGGGGCCGAAAAGTTTTGGGGGCTTATTTGCAAAGTTGGCCAAAGAATTGGGGTGGTGTTCATGTAATAGAGGACTGAAGTTAGGACCTAGATTACATGTTCATTT
>NW_017980389.1:0-549 GCF_001876935.1 Asparagus officinalis | reverse complement strand
GACTTCAAAAATCAAATGGAAACAATGCAAGTGGGCCGGACTTGTTTGAGCCAGAGACTTGAAAAATCAAAATGAAGATGGGCCAAAGAAAATCAAATATCAAATGAGTTTTGTTTCTTTCATCAAAACTTGGACTTTGCTGCAGCTCTTGGTTTTTATCAAATGAGGAAATCATTTCAATGGGCCGGATTTGTTTTAATCACATGAATGTGGATTTTCTCTCAAGTGGGCCGGATTTGTTAAGCACATGAATGTGGATTTAAATCAAGTGAATCACAAGCAAAATCAATGTTTAAATAGGCCGGACTTGGAAATGACGTGGGCTGCAGATCAAATAAATGAGGACTTGTTTTTATTTGTTGTTGCTGTAGCTTTGATTTTTCCCCATGGGCCAAACTCGGTTGTAGTTTCATTTTCAGTTCCGAAAATCAAATATCAATGACCATGGACTGATTTGAGACCGGACCTTGCTGCTCAAGATTTGGATTTTGATTTTTCTTTTGAAAATCAAATAAATCAAAGGTGGAGATTGTTGCTTGGGGCTCAAGA
>NW_017980388.1:0-549 GCF_001876935.1 Asparagus officinalis | reverse complement strand
GTTTTGGGTTTGCTGTTACAAAGAGGAGTTTACATCAACTATTGAAGAGTTCATCTTCAACATTTCATCGTCCTCCCTTTGTGTTTTAGAGAAGTTTTCTTAACTCTATTTCCTAGCATTTGTACTATTGTATTTCATATCAATATTTTTGCTAGTTCTTATTGAGTTAAGTTTTTATTTACTCATTGTTACACACACCCACATTGAGCTTATTGTATCTTTCATACATAGTATAGTTGGGTGGTGAGAGATTGTAACTTTGAGTTGTGCTTAATTGAGTTCTCATCCATAGTTGAGAACAATCATTTATTATATTGTGCTTATTGTGAGAATCACTTTGTAATACACTTGTACACCGAGTGAGGAGTGTGTGGTGAGAGTCGGGGATCGTCCCAAGAGGAGTGGCGTCGGTTGACGTCCCTAGAGAGAGGTTGTAACCGAGCACTTGAGGGAGATACGGCTAGGACCAACACTTAGTGAGTGTAGAGTGTGATTGCAAGAGTGTGAGTTGTAAAGTTTTCGGTTAGCTAGAAAACCGAGTGTGTAGAA
>NW_017980387.1:0-549 GCF_001876935.1 Asparagus officinalis | reverse complement strand
CTAGCCATAAATGCATGCGATATGAAGGAATGCGACGATTCCGAATCGAAAAGAATACGGGTAGAAAAAGGGATTCACAAAGAACGTACCCTCCAAATCTGCTCCATTATCATGCGGAACTAATGCATAAACTCTGCCATTAGTTGAAAACTGCTCTGCTGCTGGTGCTGGAGAATATGGGACAATCTGCCCCTGGGGAACCTCCTGAACTGCTAGAGCCTGCCCCTTAGTCTTCTGTTGCTGCTGAGTTGGACCATTTCCCTTCTGAGCTCTTGTTGGTGCACTGCGGCACTCTAATGCTTTGTGTCCGACCTTGCGACAGTTAAAACAAGATCCCCGAAACTTTTGCTGCTGACTTGCTCTCTGATCCTGTTGAGATCCCTTCTTATGAGGGCTCTGCTGATGCTGTTGGGATCCAATCAAGGGTCTCTTGTTCTTGCCCTTGTCTCCGGCGTGCCCTCTCATAGCACTCCCTTCCTTGTCCTTCTGGAACTTAGCTGTCCTATTTTCTTGAGAAATGGCGGTTTCAGCTACTGGTGGTGGTGGTGT
>NW_017980386.1:0-549 GCF_001876935.1 Asparagus officinalis | reverse complement strand
AATGTCAATATGAAAAATAGTGTCTCATATCAAGGACCATAAAAACCATGTGTAAAGATAGATTTATGAGAACCATGAAAAAAGTTTTCAAGTAAAAACAAATCACTCAAATGAAATCATAAATCAAAATTTGAGTCCAAAAGCAATGTTTGATCAAAAGGAAAATTTTCTTTACATAACTTGATCAAACCACTCATAGAATACATTATAAGGCACGAATAGATGATCCATAAGCACAAACATATAAATATCATCATATAGGTGAATTATAATGAATTCAAAAGCAACAAATCAAAACACAATTTTTAAGAGAGGCAACAATTATATCAAGCTCTTGAGCTTGTTCCAACCCATATAATCATTTTAGCATCCGGTAAACTTGATTTGGGAATAAACACCCAATAAATCCGGAGGGTTATATAAATGCAAACCTCTCATCAAAATCAAAACTAATAATCATGAAAACAAAGGATTTGATAAAAAAAAAAATTGTTTTCATAACCAAAAGATCTTAAAACATAATTTTCAAAACCAAGACAAAAAAAATAA
>NW_017980385.1:0-549 GCF_001876935.1 Asparagus officinalis | reverse complement strand
TGAATGAGAGCCATTGGATTCAAATCTTATCCAAAACCAACAAAAATCAGTCATTGGATTGTAACTGCCCGGACGTCCGTATCGATACCCATATCGATAGGGGTATCAATGCGGGCATCGATGCCTGCTCTTCTCCTGTTGATGTCCGCAGAACTCTTGTATTTTGCTTTTGGGCTTGTGTCTTGGGCTTTGGCTTGGACTTTTGGGCTTGGCATTTTCTCTTGATTTTCCATTGGGCTTTGAATTATTTGAAAGAATTCCTTTGGCTTCATGGGCTTCATTTCTTCATTAAATCAAGGGGTTTTATTGAGATATTGGAGTTTGAGATTTATTCATCATTAACCTGCAATTAACAGATAAAAGCAATTATTAGTGGTATATTTATTCATATAAAATAGATAATGAGGGTATAAAAATTGTAATACAATGTGATTATCAAATACCCCCACACCTAAAATTTTGCTAGTCCTCTAGCAAAGAAAAATAAAAAGAAAATCCTAACTCACTTTCGCAGGAATCGTGGTTGTATTTAGCGTATACAACAAGCCT
>NW_017980384.1:0-549 GCF_001876935.1 Asparagus officinalis | reverse complement strand
CGTTCTCCCCTAAGTAGGCATACTCTAGATTTTCAGGTAGATGTTTGAGCTCTAACTTAGGGGGTTCCTTCACATATGGGCGAAGCTGGACTCGGGGTTCTATCTCTAAAGGTTCTCATTGCCAGCCAACAGTAGAAACATGAATGACCATCGGTTCTAACTCTAGTTCGTCATCAGAAAACTCCCCAATCATTAAATCAGATACATTTGAATCAGACTCACACTCTCCCTCTTGTTGCTCACTTGATATTCCCTGAATGAAATTCACTTCCATTGGTTGATCAGATGGATCACTAGGTTTCTTTCCTAAGTTGAAAATATTGAGGTCAACAGTCATGTTCCCAAAAGATAGTTTCATTTGACCGGTTCTACAATTGATCAAAGCATTTGAGGTGGCAAAGAACGGTCTTCCTAGAATGACGGGGATTTGACTTTTGAGATTGGAAACGGACTACGTTTCCAAGACAATAAAATCAACAAGGAAAATAAACTCTCCAACTTTGATCAGAACATCCTCTACCTCTCCTTTGGGAATTTTTACAAATCTAT
>NW_017980383.1:0-549 GCF_001876935.1 Asparagus officinalis | reverse complement strand
CTCCAAACTTGCCACAACAACCTTGCGTTGGACGTGTTGGAAGCAATGGGAACAGCACCGTCTGACACAGCAATCCCGAAGACGTTCCAGCCATCTTCGAATCCCTCCTTGAAGGTAACAAGATCAAGCTACTTCCTATCACAAATCAGGAGGAAGCTGACAACACTACGGACCCAAAGTACTGTGCATACCACAGGAGGGTCGTTCATCCCACCAAGGATTGCTTTGCTCTCAAGAATAGCATTCAGACCTTGGTTGAAGCCGGCGTTATATCGCTCAATTAAGTAAAGACTCCAAAGAGTATACGAGTATAAACTGTTTCTCAATCCTCCGACCGGTATAAGAGGTTAAACTACTCCCTGATACTCCAATAGGTATATGAGTCTAAACTGTTTCCCCACTTTTGACGGGAAGTTCCTGAAGAAGATTAAGCTAATATTCTTAAGGATAACCCGGTTAGGTAACTGATAATGATGTCCAAACCAGTTCCGCAGAGGAAACTGGGGGTGGACGATTTATGCAACGGGAAGTTCCCAAAACCACAGCAAT
>NW_017980382.1:0-549 GCF_001876935.1 Asparagus officinalis | reverse complement strand
ATATAGAGAGAGAGAGAGAGAGAGAGAGAGAGAGAAATGAGTATGCTTAGTACCAAGCACAAATTTTATTCTTAGTAGTGAGATGTCATATTTTCATCCACTCATTCCAATTCCCAACCACTTCCCAACCCATGTGAACGTGTGCCCCGATTTCAATGAGTGAAGGGGAATATGTCACCTCACTACCAAGCACAAAAATTTTTGTTTGGTACCAAGTATACCTATTTCTCTCATATATATTATATATAAATATATTGTATATACTTATAAGTTATAATTTAAGAGAGAGAGAGTGTGTGAGAATCACATAAATATATATTATATATGTGTTTATTACATACTTACATTATGCTTATTTAAGTACAGTTATACAATTTTTACATATATGATATAATTTTATATATACTAGATGCAATATACTTATATATAATTATACTTATGCACTTATATTTACTTATATAACTATAATTATATAATATACACATATAAATATACTTATAACTATATTATATATATTTATATTCTTATATCTTAGTATCTATACCATGC
>NW_017980381.1:0-549 GCF_001876935.1 Asparagus officinalis | reverse complement strand
TTGATTGGCGATCCGTATTCCATCTTTAAACTCGAGAGATAATTCTCAGTGTTTACCAATTAAACGTATAGCTAGCTCCATCGTTCCTTGTGTTTAGAAGTTTGGATGCAGGTTGAGACCCTGCGTTCGGGTTTCCGAACGCATGTCCGAACCTTGCGTTCAAAATTTTAGAGACCTTGCGTTATTTCGGATGCAGGTTGAGACCCTGCGTTCAAGACCCCGAACGCAGGTTTGAACCTTGTATTCTTGAGTTAGACTTCTTCTGACTAACTTTTCTATTTGCAGTATGCTACTCCAAAGAGCCTCTTTCTTTCAATCACTACTTCGGTCATGCGGGAGGTGCGGAGAAGAATACAATCTTCAGCTTCGCCTTTGAATATCCAGTGTTTCAGAACACCCACAAAGAACGGTCGAAGCTCATCACTCAAGCCTTTCCTGAGACTCTCAGGTCTTTGGTTACAAATGCCAAATTTGAAATCACAGACCGTGAGATTTTAAAGAAGCCGTCCTTCCTATTCGGGGATTCTGTAAAAATGGACCCCAAGCGGA
>NW_017980380.1:0-550 GCF_001876935.1 Asparagus officinalis | reverse complement strand
AGAGTATAAACTGTTTCTCGATACTCCAAAGAGTACAAGAGTATAAACTGTTTCTCGATACTCCGATAAATATAAGAGTATAAACTGCTTCTTCACACTCCAAAGAGTACAAGAGTATAAACTGTTTCTCGCCACTCCGATAAGTATAAGAGTATAAACTGCTTCTTATGACTCCAAAGAGTATACGAGTATAAACTGTTTCTCATTCCTCCTACCGGTATAAGAGGTTAAAACTGCTCCCTGATACTCTAATAGGTATATGAGTCTAAACTATTTCCTACCATTGACGGGAAGTTCCTTCCCTGATACTCTAATAGGTATATGAGTCTAAACTATTTCCTACCATTGACGGGAAGTTCCTGGAGGATGTTACACTAATATTCTTAAGGATAACCCGGTCGGACAACAAAATCAAACCCAGTTCCGAGAGAGGAGCTGGGGGTGGATAATCCAATGCATCGGGAAGTTCCCGAAAGAATATCACATGGGTATTCTTAGGGATAACCCAATCATTGTGGAATTGGTGAATAAGAAATTCACGTTCGAACTC
>NW_017980379.1:0-550 GCF_001876935.1 Asparagus officinalis | reverse complement strand
GACAGTGGACTGATCGATTTCGAAATCTCTTCACGAAGTCGTTAACTGACTCCGACTTCCGCTGCTTCTTAGCGAGGAGAGTGGCCATTGACACTTCAGTGTCGTCGTCGAAGAAGCAGGCGAGGAAAAGCTTTTCAACGTCGGCCCATGCCTTGATGGAGCCGGGCTCCAGTTTGCAGAACCATTCAAAGGCCACCCCCTTGAGGGTACCTATGAATAGTCGAGTGAGAATGGCGTCGTTCCCGGTGAGGAATCCGGTCTGCGCCATGAAGTAATAGATGTGTTGCGAGGGTGACCCCTTGCCATCGAACTGCACTAAACTGATCAGCTTGAACTTCGCTGGGTATGGGACCGTGTCCCATTCGATAGGGTAGGGACGTACCACCCCCAGCTTGTTCATGTTTTGCTGAAGCTTCAGCGCGTTCAGTTGGTCTTGGAACTCGTCGAACCTTTTGTCACGGGTGCTATCCGCGGTGTGTGGCGTTCCTATCGATGTTTTGGAGGAGTAATCGGACTGTCGATCATCCTCTGTCTCAGCCGCTGGACGGTG
>NW_017980378.1:0-550 GCF_001876935.1 Asparagus officinalis | reverse complement strand
CAATTTTATCTGCTTTACTTTGTGCTTCAGCGAATTTGCATTGAGGATAATGCAAAATTTAGGTGTGGGTGTGAGAAATACATATTTTCCTCTTTATTTTATCTTTTTAGTTTTTTTTTCTTTCTTTTTGTTAAAAAAATTATAAAAATATTGTCACTTGCCAAATTAATAGAGTTAAGTAATAATTGATCAAATTGATAGATTTTAAATTTTATAATTCCTAGTTAGTGACATATTCAAGTTCACCTTTTATGATAACTCCAAATAAAATTCTTAAGAAATAATTTTTCAAAATTAAAAACAATTAAATTTTTGCATGCTTAACTTAGAGTTGAAAATATTTTTTCAAGTTATCTTGATTTACACAATTTTTTTTAAAGACTATATATACTTACACATATATATATTTAAAAAAAAACTAACCTTATAAAAGAAGAGTGCGAAAAATGGGCACAAAAAAAAACTCTTAAATTCAATGTGCTTCTATCTTATAAAGCCTAAGTTGACTGAGCAATTAAGCCCAAGGAGTATCTCTATACTTAATGACCTA
>NW_017980377.1:0-550 GCF_001876935.1 Asparagus officinalis | reverse complement strand
GAGACAGCAAACACTGTCTCGACAGCCGAGACAGCAAATGCTGTCTCGCGAGCTGGTTTTCCTCCAACTGTTCCTAGGGGCTATAAATACCCCCCGAAGGCCATTTTTGAGGGGGGATGAGAGTGCATCCACAGGCTGATCATTTTGAGCACTTAAGAGCACTGTTGAGCAGAGAGAGTAGAGTTCCTGAGCTTCCAGCCACTCCTTGATATTCAGGCTTTGACTTGATTTCAAGAAGAACGACTATCTTACTTCGATAAGATATTGTTTTAAAGCCACTCCTTGATATTCAGGCTTTGACTTGATTTCAAGAAGAACGACTATCTTACTTCGATAAGATATTGTTTTAAGTTCTCACTTCGATAAACGAAGTCAGAATCATAAACCCCTCATGATTCAATCAGAATCTGTGATTTGGTGGTCCACGGGCTAACGCACCCCCGGCACAGGCAAAGATCCCACGCAAGCAGTGATCCAAAGTACGATCCTGCGTTTGTTTCCCAAAGGTTGTAATTTTCATTTTGTTGTGTAAAAGGAGTCTTATAAAAAG
>NW_017980376.1:0-550 GCF_001876935.1 Asparagus officinalis | reverse complement strand
AAGAAGCTTAAAAGATAAAAGTTGTAGATCTCTTCATTAGCTTTCCAATGCATCTTGGATCATCTTATTCCGATATCAGATAAAGAAGTTAGAGCCAAAATACCTGGGAGGTACATGGCAGTGGTAACTACCGCGGCAATGCGCATCACCGCCCACTGCCGCGCCCACTAAGAAGCTGAAAACGTTATTTTTGACAGTTTTCTCGAGTTTTGTATGGCCCACATGGTTTATTAATTGCTAGGGGTTACTTATAAATATGGGAGAAGCAGTTACGAGCGAAAATCATGCCCACTACTCACGAAAATCGTGACATTTAAGGAGTTTAAAGTCGTGGGATGGCGGTTACAAACTAAAAGGGGAACCACTCCTTTGACCGCGCCAGCGGTGACTACCGCTCCAAAGGAATTTCTTCAGCCGCATCACCTATGGCTACCGCGCCAAAGTCACTTCTTCAGCCGCGTCACCCCTGGTTGCCGCGCCCAAAGGGGCAGTTGCTGATCGGTTATTTTCTTTAGTTATCATCCAAGGAGGCTATAAATACCCCCTAAGG
>NW_017980375.1:0-550 GCF_001876935.1 Asparagus officinalis | reverse complement strand
ATGGATTTTTGGTGTCGTTTCTTCCTGTGTGGCTTGAAACACCAAAAGAAAGTTGGAAGTACCAGAGGTGTAGTATTAACTTGGCATGAATTTTCACCTAAAGTGCAATTCAAAATTTTCATCACTATCACTAGGATAATTCCAGAAAATCTTTAATCCACTGGGGATTTTATAATGAAAACTTGCTATTCTTGTTGAAAAAGAATTAACAAGTTCATTGGGAGGTTTGCCTGTTAGAGGTGTGATGTTAACCTAACAGTATTTTATGGACCTATCGCTCTATTGAAGAGAGTCGATAAGTTGATTTGGTCGTCAGAGGTGTGGTGTTAACTTGACGGGTTTGTGGACCTATCGCTCCATTGAAGAGAGTCGATAAGTGAATTTGTCAGAGGTGTATTGTTAACGTGACAAAATTTGTATTACGATTGGAGCAACTTTGGGAACTTATCATCCTATTAACGAGGATTGATAAGCGGGTTTCGTCAGAGGTGTATTGTTAACGTGACAAGAATTTGTGTTACGATTGGAGCAACTTTGGGGACTTATCATC
>NW_017980374.1:0-550 GCF_001876935.1 Asparagus officinalis | reverse complement strand
TGACTGGGTGGCCAACATTGTTCCAGTTCCCAAGAAGAATGGTAAAGTCCGGATATGCATTGATTTCCGTGATCTTAACGCAGCTTGTCCAAAAGACGAGTTTCCTCTTCTTATCACTGACGCCATGATCGACAACACTTGCGGATATGAAAGGATGTCTTTTATGGACGGATTCTCCGGGTATAATCAGATCAAGATGCACCCAGAAGATGAAAAACATACGGCTTTTAGAACACCGCTAGGGGTGTATTGCTACACAGTGATGCCCTTCGGCCTGAAAAATGCAGGTGCAACTTATCAACGTGCAATGAACATAATCTTTCACGAACACCTACGAAAGAAGATCGAGTGCTACGTTGATGATATAGCAGTAAAGAGCCAATGTAAAGACGATCATCTTGCAGATCTGAAGACAATGTTCGAGATCATGCGAGCGCATCAGCTGAAGATGAACCCGACAAAATCGTTCCTCGGAGTATCGAGTGGAAAATTCTTAGGATTTATTGTCACATCCAAAGGAATCTCTCTTGACCCAGAAAAAGTGCGTGCC
>NW_017980373.1:0-550 GCF_001876935.1 Asparagus officinalis | reverse complement strand
TCGTTGGTTCGTCGGTTTGTGCCGAGCTATGCTAGGGGACCTATAAGCAATTTTATATGCCTACACCCGTTACATAAATCGTCCACCCCCATCTTTCTTGCAAAACTGGGTGTAACGAGGAGCACGTTATCCTCAATCGCATGTTCAGGTTATCCTTGAGAATATATGATTCTCTAGGAACTTCCCGTTACATAAATCATTTACCCCCAGCTTCCTCTGCAGAACTGGTTCGGATATTATTCTCAGTTACTTGACCGGGTTATCCTTAAGAATATTAGCGTAATATTCTCCAGGAACTTCCCGTCAAAAGTGGGAAACAGTTTAGACTCATATACCTATTGGAGTATGTAGGGAGCAGTTTAACCTCATGCACCTGTTAGAGGATTGAGAAGCAGTTTATACTCGTATACTCTTCGAAGTGTTGAGAAGCAGTTTATACTCGTATACTCTGTCGGAGTCTTGCCGTTCTCAAATGGCTTATCCTAGCGTTATAACGCCGGCTTCAATCAGGATTTGGATGCTGTTCTTTAAAGTAAAGCACGCCTTGATG
>NW_017980372.1:0-550 GCF_001876935.1 Asparagus officinalis | reverse complement strand
AAAGGCTCATCAAACCCGTTGATGGCTGAGAATTTGCCAAAAATTCTATAAATGCGAGTTATTGACGCATCAACTCCACTGGTTGGTCTCGTGACTTGAGCACCCAACAAATTCAGGATAAAATCCCCACATGCAGATGAATCAGCTTTAACAGTTGGTCCTGCAACCCCGACACCTGGGACCGCTAGGCTCCAATACCTTAAGAGCTTAAACTGTGTATACTCCAGCAAACGTATGAGTATAAACTGTGTTAATGGCGATCCGTAAACCCTAAGGGTCAACGCCGGTCAACGCGTAACCCTAGGTCAACGCCAATCAACGCGTTGCGACAAAAGTCAACGTTCGAGGATTCAAAATCCACACCAATCAAACGTTTGACGATTCAAAACCCTAAGGGTCAACACCGGTCAACGCGTAACCCTAGGTCAACGCCAGTCAGCGCGTTGCAACACAAGTCAACGTTCGACGATTCAAAACCCTAAGGGTCAACGCCAGTCAACGCGTAACCCTAGGTCAACGCCGGTCAACGCGTTGCGACAAAAAGTCAACA
>NW_017980371.1:0-550 GCF_001876935.1 Asparagus officinalis | reverse complement strand
ATGGTCAATATTACCCTTCACTATTTTGAATATTTTATTTATATCTTAATCTATCCTAATCATAATCATCTCTTATGATTAATCCTATGTGAACCATGTTTAGCTTAACAATTTAAAAAAACTAATATTAATAAAATATATAAAACATAAAAATGATATTAGTTTGTTAAGATAAAGAAATTACAAGTAGATAACATATTATAATACATGAAGTATTGCAAAAAAACCATAAAAAGTTTTAAAACTGCAGAAAAGACCCTGAAAAGTTCAAAATTATAAAACTCATCCAAATGTCTCAAAACTTAAAATAAAAAACATGAAATTAAAAAATTAACATCAGTTTGCAAAGAATTTAAAATTTACAGTTAACACCTCAATGTCTCAAAAATTATAGAAACACCCTCAAAAGTTTAAATTACAGACAAGCACATTAAAATTCTAAAATTTTAAAACTTACAAACAAAACAGATGAATTCAAGATATTACCATGATACACCTAAAATTTTTGACATTTAAATTTAAATTTTTTAATTAACACCCTCAATATCTC
>NW_017980370.1:0-551 GCF_001876935.1 Asparagus officinalis | reverse complement strand
AGGATGAAACGATGACCCCTCGCCGACGGCGGGGATATTGGCCCGACTATGTCCATCCCCCATGCTTCGAAGGGCCATGATGCCTTCGTCGGGTGCAGGTCTTCGAGAGGTTGATGCATGTAGTTAGCGTGGATTTGGCATTCGTGGCAGCACTTTGCGTAAGCGACCGCGTCGCTAACCATCCCAAGCCAAAAGTAGCATATCCTCCGCAAGCAATCCCAAAGTTTGGGTCTAGGCTGGTGAGCCCCGCAAGTGCTGTCATGGGCTTCGCGTAGGGCCTCCTGCGCTTCTGCCTTTGAAAGACATCGAAGCAAAAAGCCGTCGTACGACCTCCGATATAACGTCTTGGTGGTCGAATCATCGTAGAACCTTGAGGTACGTTGTCAGATAGACTCTCGTTCCCTTGCGTCTTCGGGCAACATGCCGTGTAGAACGTAATCGATGATCGGGAGACGCCAGTCCTCCAGATCGGGCTGATCCGGGACTTGATGGGTGGCGTTCGCTTCTGGGACATCTTTTAGTTGAAAGAGCTTTCGGCTCGCCACTGTGAC
>NW_017980369.1:0-551 GCF_001876935.1 Asparagus officinalis | reverse complement strand
GCCAAATAGGGGGATCTCCTGTTCCTGCGGAAGCGTCGGCTGGGGGTCGTTCATCGGCGCGGGAGTCTCCGCTTCAACGGGAGGCTCCTACTCTGCAGGTGACCATTTCTTCGTCGGCAGCGGCCGTTGACGTTGTGACCACTGCACCGGGGGCGTCATTGGTCGCACCGGCTCCGGTGGCGCCCGTTACCACCCCTATAGTTATGGCTATAGGTACTTCGACCGTGATTTCTTCCACGGCGGAGGAGGCCACCCTCTCTCCCTTGGAACACTGGCGAAAAACGTAGGTGGAGCGAGCTCTGGCGAACTTCGAAGATACTTTGGCCCACTGCACCCGACTGGTCTTGGAGGAGAATTGTCCCTTCGAAGAGTTCAAGGAAGTTCTCGAACACGACGCGTCCTTCTTGCGTAAGAGGCTCGGTGCCACTGCGGCGAGGCCTTATTTTCAACGTCTGAACGAAGTGGAGGGGGCCGTTCGGCAACTGCTCGCTCTTCGTGCGGAGAGTTCCACTCTTGTTGATCTCGCCTCCCGCGAAGTTCGAGTGGCTACG
>NW_017980368.1:0-552 GCF_001876935.1 Asparagus officinalis | reverse complement strand
ACTTAAACCCTTGATTAAAACTTTCTTAAACTTGTTTTAAAACTCTCATGGATTACTTGAAAGAAAACAACAAAGGGGTATTTATACCTTCTAAAAAACTCAGCCAAAACCCCAAAACAAATGACAGAAAAGTCCCCAGAAGACAGCTCAGAAAAATAGTCGTTAGTGTATAACGGATCTATTGGCGGTCGACCGACAGATCGTTCGGTCGACCGAAAAAAGAATTCGGTCGACCGACGAAAAATCCGGTCGACCGCGAGCAGGTCTGAAAAACAAAGAAACAAGCAAGCTTTCGGTCGACCGCACCGGTCGCCCGACAAACTCTCTGGAGCCCAGTGATGGCTGAAAATATGAGCGGTCGACCGGATCGGTCGACCGAAATCTGATACATGAAAATCTGTTTTTGAAAACTGTTTTTCTGATTTTAAAACCATGTTTAAAAATATCAAATAAATTCTAAAAAATGTAAAACTTTGGGGAATTATTGTAGACATGATAATAAACATGCTACAGTGACTGGTTATCAGAAAGGACCTCCCAAATAAAAAATAT
>NW_017980367.1:0-551 GCF_001876935.1 Asparagus officinalis | reverse complement strand
GTTACAGAGGAGTTCATCCTGCAAACATGTCACAATAATCTCTCCATCGATGTCCTGGAAGCCCTGGGGATCGTACCATCCAAAACTTGGAAGGATTTGAAAATGCACGGTGAACAAGCTGAACACTTTCTTAAAAGAAAGAAAGCTGAGAGAAGCCAACCGACGACATCTGCAATCACTGGGAACGCGACTCCCGATCCGAGGTTTCAAAAGGAGTATTCTTTCGAAGATGATGAAGCTCCAGCCATCTTGGAATACCGCTAAGAGGATTACGGATCCAAACTACTGTGCGTACCACAGAAGGGTTCTTCATCCCACCGAGATTTGCTTTGGACTTAAAAACAGGATCCAAGCCCTAATTGACTCCGGCGTCATAACGACGAAAGAAGTCGAGTAAAGACGACCAACTACTCCATCGGATACACGAGTATAAACTGTTTCCCCCAACTCCAGTGGGTACACGAGTATAAACTGTTTTCCCTTACTCCATTGGGTATACGAGTATAAACTGTTTTCCCTGACTCCGATAAGTATACGAGTATAAACTGCTT
>NW_017980366.1:0-551 GCF_001876935.1 Asparagus officinalis | reverse complement strand
ATATTTCAAACCATAGCTGCAACCAAAGATGATGAGAATAATATTCAAAACAAAAACTACAATTTCATTCATAGGATAATAAAGTTTCCAAACAAACTTTTACTGGTTATCAAACTCCAAATAAATAGAAAAGAGTTCTAAATTGAAGTAAATAGTGATCAAACTCTAAAGAAATTTCACAAGCTAAACTACATGTTACTTTCAAACAAACTAGTACTACTGTAGGAAACATACTAACTCATAGTACTACTGTAAATAGGAAACATACTAACTCATATTTCGCTAAAGCCCTTCATGTTTTTGATATAGTCATCGACAATCTTCTTTTGTCTTGTAGGAGGCTTTGCAATAAATGTTAACGCTTTATGCTCACTATCTGCATAATGCTCAAAAACGACATCCAAATCATCCTCGTTATGCCCCTCAATAGCCATGATGACCTTATTAAGTTTAAGCCTCCAATCTTCAGGCGTAGCGTTTTTAATTGCTTTGGCAATGAAAGTAAGACCTTCCTTTAGTTCTTTAACTTGGACATCATTTTTTGAATCATT
>NW_017980365.1:0-551 GCF_001876935.1 Asparagus officinalis | reverse complement strand
ATAATACCTGTTTGAATATTTCTTTGTATCAGATCTGAGTTTAGTGTTCTTTTGGTTTATGTTTTTTTAAAAGGGCAGTGATGATGATAACAAACTGAGAATGCATACTATTTTAATTAATTATGTAATGTTTAGGCGAGGCAATTCTGTGTGGATTGCAACCTACATTGATATTACAATGTTTGGGTGATGTAATCCCTTATAATAGCAGCCTACATTGCATCATAGTTTTATAGAAGAGGCAATCTTTTATGACCAATCTATTTTTATCCTGAGCCCTAGTAAGTCCTCATAGATTTTGGTGATGAATTCGAGCTTGTTTAGTTCTAATTTTAGTAGGAATTGGTGCTATTTTGTAGCTTATGAGTTTAATCATACATAGTTGAAAGAATTGGTTTTATCATGTAGTTTTGATAATTGACAGAACTTGTTTTATTATGTAGTCAGCAACAATAACTTTATAATTTGAATAAATTGATAGATTGTATTACCTGTGAAGTTCATAGAGCTTCGAAATATACAACATCATAAATTGTTTCTTCCGAAGCCTT
>NW_017980364.1:0-551 GCF_001876935.1 Asparagus officinalis | reverse complement strand
GTAATCGAAAATCCAATTGTAACTGAGATTAAAGGAATACAAATCAATTTTTCTTTTATTTCTTTTACTACAAATTTTTCCACAAACAAAAGATGGCGACTCCACTGGGGAAGGAGTTATTTATCGACTCTCGTCAATAGAGCGATAAGTCCTCAAAGTTGCTCCAATCGCAACACCTTCCACTCGTCGACTCTTAACAATAGAGCGACGGGACCACAAAGTGTGCCACGTTAATAGACTCTCGTCAATAGAGCGATAAAACCACAAAGTGCGAATAAATAGTTGTTGTCGCAATATCAAATTGGTATTTCATTGTTCCATGTCAAAACATGATATGAAAAAGAAACAATAAAAAGCCAAACGGCAACACTACCTTTATTTAAAGGAAAACAAGGTGACCTAAGATAAGTGTTGTTCCTACCAAAAGAACGATACGAAAACATGCTCATCAATTCATCAGATCAAATGAAGCTAGCTGAGATTTAATGTCAGAAAGTTTTTCTTCATGGTCGGCCCGAACCAGCATCTCGGCCCGTTTCCGAAGCTCGTCC
>NW_017980363.1:0-551 GCF_001876935.1 Asparagus officinalis | reverse complement strand
ATTCCCGAAGGTCACCACTAATATGACCAGCAAGGAGACATCGACACAGGTTAATCTCAAGTCGTTTCTCGAAGCGTCCCGGCATGTAACCCGTCTACAGTCCGGAGCCATCAAGCGAGGAACTTATGGTAGGGTTCGGACAAGATTACCTTCCGAAGATGAAGAATCGGATGCCTGCTCTGCGGTTGCATCGGATAATACAGTCTCCAGTGAAGGGCAACCCCGCGAATCACTGATGATAAGCGCGGAACAAGTGGCCAAAATGCTCGAGGAAGCCATGGCTAAACAGCAAGAGAGTTTCAAGCACGAAATGCAGATGGCCATGCAGAGTATGAGAGAAATGCATGACCAGCAAATCCAAGCGCTGACAAACCAGCAAGGCGAGCAAAGTCATCGCAACCAGATTAATCTGGAAGATGAGGACACAGGTGTTTGCGTCGAAAATTGTTGTATTCATTGCTGTATTCATTACAACTTTAGTTGTTACAATGAAATCAAAAAAAAAGATTGTCTTTTTATAAGACTTTTACACAATGAAAACAAAAGTTACA
>NW_017980362.1:0-551 GCF_001876935.1 Asparagus officinalis | reverse complement strand
ATCGGTAAAGGCACATCAAATCCGTTGAAGGCTGGGGGTTTGCCAAAAATCTTAAGTCTACGTCTAACATACGTCGCCGGTTTAGTCTTTCACCGATTGAAAAAAGACACCAGGGTCTAAGCCTGGGGAATTTACCCCGAAGCCTAAGGAGGGGTAAGTCAACGCCTAATACGCATTGCCGGGTACCATATTCCCGTAAGAAATGGTGAAGTCTATGTATTCGAAATCATAGCACTAAGTCTAAGAGAATTAATTTCCTTAGCACAACGTTATATGTGAAACGGGTTTTAATAATTCACATGCTAGCCCGATTCAAACGGTAATCGGTAAAGGCACGCCAAACCCGTTGAAGGCTGGGGGTTTGCCAAAAAAAAAATCTCACAAGTATTATGTTTGATTATTCCATACGGAGTAAGAAGTCATAATAAATGAGACATAATGAATGAAAAAGAGATATTTGCTATTAATAAAATTGAGTTTGTAGGTACAAAAGTCATCGTCAATCTACATGAAGCCTATGGCTAAGGACTTGTTGCTCTAACTTCGACAAC
>NW_017980361.1:0-551 GCF_001876935.1 Asparagus officinalis | reverse complement strand
GGTAAAGAAGAATGAGCAATCATACTTCTTATCATATCCTTAAGAGTCCTATTTCGTCTTTCAGCTACATCATTCATGCTAGGTGAACACGGCATAGTGTACTGTGGGACGATACCGCATTCCTCTAGGTATCTAGCAAATGGTCCTGGACGTTGTTCACCTGAACCATCATATCTACCGTAGTACTCACCACCACGATCAGATCTGACGGTTTTAATTCTTCTGTTGAGTTGATTCTCAACTTCAGCTTTATAGGCTTTGAACATGTCCAGAGACTCAGATTTTTCATGAATAAGATATAGGTGCCCATAACGTGAGTAATCGTCTATGAATGATATAAAATATTGTTGACCATTCCAGGATTCCGTAGGGAATGGCCCACAAATATCCGTATGTATCAATTCTAAGACATCCGAAGATCTGTTGGCACCTAATCTTTTCACTTTGGTCTGTTTTCCTTTGATACATTCAACACATACGTTGAAGTTCGAAAAATCAAGGGAATCCAAAATGCCATCAGACACAAGACGCTCAATTCTACCTTTTGAGAT
>NW_017980360.1:0-551 GCF_001876935.1 Asparagus officinalis | reverse complement strand
GCGTGTTAGGCGCAGACTTATCCCTGCTTAGGATTCGGGATAAGCTTCCTAGGATGAATCCTAAATTCTTGGAAAAGAGTTGGTGTGGGAAGGAAGAATTTTATATTCTGTTTCCAGTGCGAGAAAGAAACTAGAAGTGTGATCTCCACTCCGAGAATCCGGAAGATCTAAATAAGCTTACCTTTTATAGGATTGGCTATCTAGATGAGTTTTTCGTTTATCGAAATGAAATTTCAGCTTTGGTTACAACCATGAGAAGGCTTAACCAAAGAGAAAAGGGAGGGAGTTCTTTCGTTTATCGAAAGGGGACTCTGAAATGAAAGTGGACCTCTTGTTCATGGAAAGAATCAAGAGGGCCCGAAAGACATTTTTAGTGGACCAACTGTCAATTGAAATTGATCAGTGAGGGATTTTGGTGATAAAAAAATTTTGGGTTATCCTCTAGAATATTAAGTGTAGTATTCTTCGAGGAACTTCCCGGTAATGGGTTATCCTGAATGTACTAAGGATAGTACTTTTTCAGGAACTTCTCATTTATTGGCATTAATTGC
>NW_017980359.1:0-551 GCF_001876935.1 Asparagus officinalis | reverse complement strand
TGTAGGGGGCTTTTTTGCAAATCCGAAAATTTATTGGGGGTTTGAACTTAGGATATCTTGTGCAAAAATTTAAAAAAAAAAGGGGGGGGGGGTTTCATGCAAAATCCGAAAATTCTTAGGGATTTTGTGTAAAAACACATAATTGGGTACGTGATTTCAAATTGAAAAAAAACAAATAAATAAAAAATTAGGGGGTTTTTTGCAAAAATAAATTTGAATTTGGGGTGTTTTGTGCAAATGTGAGTAATTGGTCAAATAAAAGTCTAATTGGATACTTCTCACATTCAGAAATTTGTAGGATATTTTATTCAACAAGTGCACGGTTTAGCTTATAATTGTCATTTCAACATGTATGTTTCACTGATCAAGTTATCAAAAATTTTAACATTTTTTTGTTCTCAAAGAATAATTTTGAGGGAATTTATTGTCAATTCTGATAACTTGAAATTAACTCATGTTGAACAATTTATAGCTAAATAATAAAAAAAAAAGAAAATTATTATTTTTAATTTTTTTCCCTTTTTCTTTTCTTTTCTTTTTCTGTAGATGCC
>NW_017980358.1:0-552 GCF_001876935.1 Asparagus officinalis | reverse complement strand
GTTGGTTTATGTCAAAACATCAAAATTCAAGTATGTCATATTTTCATGTTTTGGATTAGTTTGTAAAATAATGATATTTTTTATTTGGTAAGTCCTTTTTGATAACCAGTCATTGTAGCATGTTTATTATCATGTCTACAATCATTCCCCAAAGTTTTACATTTTTTGGAATTTATTTGATATTTTTAAACAGGGTTTTAAAATCAGCTCTAAAACCGATTTTTCTAGAATGTCAGTTTTCGGTCGACCGGTACGGTCGACCGGTCAATTGACCATTCATCAGTATTTTTCCAGAGAGTCATCGGTCGACCGGTCCGGTCGACCGAGAGCTCAAATCGGTCGACCGACAGAATTTCCGGTCGACCGACGATGGTCCAGAACGTTTTCTTCGTGTTTTTGCTCTCATCGGTCGACCGACGGAATTTTCGGTCGACCGACAATAGAGCCGTTGGTTCTAACGGCTATTTCTGAGCTGATTTTTTGGGGGCTTTTTGGTCTTTCTGTTTTGGGGTTTTGGCTGAGATTTTAAGTGGGTATAAATACCCCATTGCT
>NW_017980357.1:0-552 GCF_001876935.1 Asparagus officinalis | reverse complement strand
GCAGTTACAATCAGAGATTTTTGAGATGTATGGTGATTAGTGAAAAACTGTAAGAAAGAGTGGAACTGGGTTCTTTTAAAATTGCAACATTCAAAATTTGATCTATTGTGCTGAGCAATTCCCCACAACCATCTACCATGCTCAAAACTTCCACAATCAAGTTGGCCATGTTGGTCATCATCAGACACGTTGATACACTTTGCCACTCTTCTTGGCCACATCACTCAACTTCTCCACATGAAGATTTCAGTTGATCTGCTTCCACAAATTTGCATTTTATACACGGCTTTCCTATTCAGTTTATACAAGTTGAAGAAATATTTACAAGTCAGTACGGAGTTCAAACACTTGCTTCTTCATCAATTTCCTCAACAACATTATAGTTCAAGATAAATCTTATTCAGGTTAGTATCAAATTCAACTTCCGCAGTTCAACTTTCTTGATTATCTGTGTTTTTTTTGCTTTTGCTCACTAATCCTCCGTCCGATTTTAATCCTCCCTTTTGGTGCGATATTTCTGATTCTGCAATTTCTGATGATGAAAGCATCCAT
>NW_017980356.1:0-552 GCF_001876935.1 Asparagus officinalis | reverse complement strand
CTGATTTGACAGTCCGAATCCCAATATGGCAGTAAATCCGCCTCGGTGTTTGAGTTCAAATCCGTTCTACGGTTGGATGACTCATTGACTCACCGAACTGTTAGCTTGATTCTGCACGCGAGTGAATGTATTCCGTTGTTCGCGTGCGGTTCGTCACCTCGTTAATCCGCTTCGTCACGTGTCACTTGGCTTCAGTATTGCGGACTAACGCTCGCGTTTAGATACGTCACCCGATGGTTCGTTGATTTGTCGAATCACCGTGCTGAGCTGTGTTAAGGGACCTATAAGCAATTTTATACGCCTACAGATACCCCCTCCAAAGTATTTTAGCCTCGTTCTTTTATAGAAGAGTCTGGAATGCTTTGGATATGATTGCCCCAACCTTCAATTGGTATGACGGGACTTTGGAATGGCTTCTATTCTTGATTCCTTCAATCCTTCAGGCTATTCGGTGTTTTGTTGAATGTCTGTAAGGGTTTCGGCGCTGCATTTATTATCTGACCGTTGTCGGAATCTTGAACTTGAAGTCGATTCCTGATTTTCTGATCTTTA
>NW_017980355.1:0-552 GCF_001876935.1 Asparagus officinalis | reverse complement strand
CCTTACAAGACCAGAATAAACAACACATGCCCTAGCTCTAATAATTCAGATCCTAGTTCTAATCAAGGTAAAACTAGTTCTAAACAAATTAGACCATTAGAAAGTCCAGAGGAGCCTAGGAGAAGTAAAAGAACTAGAATAGAAAAGGTGTTTGTGGGAAATTTTGTAATAAAAAGAATATAAGGAAAGAATTGCGTTTGATTTTATTCTCTCTAACTGCTTAGAAAAAGAATGATTACAACTCTCTCAACTCTCGATTACAATTTGGATTCCTGGTTACAAAAGAGAAGAGAATGGTCTGGATTCTCCCCTTTGTTTAATTCTGGGTTCTTCACGGTAGCGATGAGATGCCTCCCTCGAATGCATGCGTCGAGTTTGCTTCTCGTTGACGATCCGAATATCTATACTCACTGGAACAACTGTCTTGGCCGGTTGATAACTCTTGTCGAGTTTAGTGATTCAGAACAAGTAACAAACTCTAACGATAGAGTTGTTGGAACCGAAAATAATTCGGTTGATAAGCCAAATATCGATGGTTTAGAGATCCTCCGT
>NW_017980354.1:0-552 GCF_001876935.1 Asparagus officinalis | reverse complement strand
GTGGTCATGATATCATGCAAAGTTCGTTTATCCCAAAACCGTGCGCTTGCTAATTAACTTCTTTTTTTTTATTCTTTAACGACAATATCTTCTTTTTTTTTATACAAGAGAAGCAAGAGTTGTTTATAAGAGTGTTAGCTTTGGAGGTGTGAAGCATGCGCTTGCTAATTAACTTGGTCGTAGGCTAACCACTGGTGTGAGTACGTAATTAATTGCACTTTAGGGTATCTAGGACACTCTTATTAATTGTAGGATAGGGTCTGGCCAACTAGGGCAATTAACTTTATGATGTTAGGCCACTCTGGCCTTGTTCAAAAGTAACAAAATATACATCTCATAGTAATTAAAACTCCGAGGCTATGTAACATGTTTTAATAGGTTGAGCGCATTTCTTGTGAACAGAAACATGATTATATATATCGGTTTTTCTATAGAGTGCCATTGGGCACTCTATAAGAGAGGAGAGAGATAGAGAGAAATGATTGAAGAGAGGATCCCAATGCAAATCAGGGGGGCCCCCTCCTCATTCATTTCTCTCTATCTCTCTCCTCT
>NW_017980353.1:0-552 GCF_001876935.1 Asparagus officinalis | reverse complement strand
GTATGGTTTGCCTGTTAGCACGAAGCATTTCTTCGCTTTGTGCGAGCTCTATAACCCGGACTCGAACACCTTTCTGACCCGGCAAGGGGAGTTAGGCTTGGCCCTCCATGAGATGCATAGGATTTCTGGTTTGCCCATGGGACAGATGCTATATCAGGAATATTTTCCCTCCAACCAAGAATTAAGTCAGCTGAAGGATCGCATGGCCGACCGCTACGAGACTTTATGGGATCTCACATGTCACTATCATATCGCTTTGGCGCAGTCTGAACCTTTAGCGAAGAGGGCTAAATCCCATGTGAGCCAGAAACAGTTTGCGTCTTATTTGTTCAGGAATCTAGAGAGCAATTCTGGCGAGGCTATTTGTGAGCTGGCACCACTCACTCCTTCAGGGGTTAATAGTCTACTGAAGAAGGTTGATGCTCATTCTTATACCATTAGCAGTCCTGAGAGTGGTTTTCCTACAGGGACCAAGTTTAAGAAATTCTTGTGGCATGCGACCGCGCCGATTCGACCGATGACCCTTCTCGCCGGTTACCTCGCTATTTGGTT
>NW_017980352.1:0-552 GCF_001876935.1 Asparagus officinalis | reverse complement strand
GTCATATTTTTCCTACATTGACATAATTTGACAATAAAAAAATCTGATCATAAATACTTGATATAAATAAGGGGGGAAAAACAAATATAAATTAGAGATTAAAAATGAATATCATACCTTAACATAATCCCATATTTTTTCTTTATCTTTTTCTTCAACTTTGTGCCAATTTTCCTTATCCAGAGGTGCAAAACTTGAGTTTCTTCCAAGTGTGCCTAAGAAACTACTAAGTTCACTGCATGCCTTATCTGACGGTCCAATAGGTTGTCCATATCCATTTAAAAAAATAACCTGTCGATCATGTACACTTCGTGCATGAACTTTTTCACATTTAGTTTGCCCTCGATACTTTTTTGGTTTGTCTACCACTTTATTGACTACCTCTCTTGCTGGTTGTCCCCTTAAGTCCTCATCTCCTTCAGACTCGTCTATAAAATCCTCCCCAATATCTTCCTCTTCATCTTGCTCATCATGTTCACTAACATCTCCTTCAGCATCTTCTATGAAATTCTCTCTAATATCTTCCTCTTCATTTTCTAAGTTGGCTGAGTG
>NW_017980351.1:0-552 GCF_001876935.1 Asparagus officinalis | reverse complement strand
CCGACTCTCACCACACACTCCTCACTCGGTGTACAAGTGTATTATAAAGTGATTCTCACAATAAGCACATATATGATAAATGATTGTTCTCAAAACAAAGTGAGAACTCAATTAAGCACAACTCTTAGTCACAAACCCACACCCCCAAATTATACTATGAATGTAAATACAATAAGCTCAAAAGGTTGTGTGTGAACAAAGAGATATAAATCAAAACTAAACTCAAAGTAGTTCTAGCTTAATAACAATGATAATCAAATATATAAAAGAGCTAGAAATAGAGTTTAGAAAACTTCTCAATATATCAAGAGTGGAGGGAGAAGAGTTGGATGCCCAAACACCAATAGATGATCTCCTCAAGCTCTTGTTGAATTGAATCACAAAACCAAAACACTCTAATGCTTAAAAGCTTCTTAAAACAAACTTAAACAAACACTAAACAAGTTTAAACCATTGTTAAAAACTTTTTAAACCATTCTCTTAACCACTTGAAAGATGACAGCAATGGGGTATTTATACCCTCTCAAACTCAGCCAAAAACCCCAAGCAAAA
>NW_017980350.1:0-552 GCF_001876935.1 Asparagus officinalis | reverse complement strand
CCTCCTCGGCCTTATCCATCATATGTTTGCAGTATAATTGCTAGGCAAATTAAATGCTTGCAGGAAATAATTTAAAGTTTCTATATACCGTTAAGGAACAAAAAACTCATTGAGTGAACCGATTCAAGTTTTCTTGGATTAGTTGGTGTCTAAGGCAAGGTTTAAGGGTTGCGTAACGCGCTCTGCAAGGAACAAGGTACTTAATTGATCTTTGATCAACCTCTATTACTATCCTTACCTGGCTAACTACCCGGGTAAAACTTTAATCTTTTCACTTTAGGAGTTTTTGGAATAAGAGGACCGGAATTATGTGAAAATTCATATACATTTATTTTATTACGCTTCTTGCATCATATATTGCCTAATGATAAATGATCAATATATGAGCGAACCAAATCAAAGAGGAGCATTTTTTAAAAATTCTATTTTATATGGTGGATTATATTTCAAATCTTCAAATGTAAAGTTCATCACTTTTATTGTATTTTGATGAATATTGCAATAAATGTTCATATGTCTTTTTAGATAACTTGCATTTGTTACATGATTAAT
>NW_017980349.1:0-552 GCF_001876935.1 Asparagus officinalis | reverse complement strand
ACTCATCTCTGGATCGGTAGGAGATGCATGTTGCTCTTCATAATCAGACCCAGAAGCCATTTGTTGGAAATATTAGAAAATACAAAAGATTATAGGATAGTATATTAGTATGAGATAGTCTAAGATTGTATAAGAGAGTAGTAGAGAGAGAAATAGATGAGTTTTGTTGTGAGGAAATGAATTGAAACCCCCCCTCTATTTATAGAAGCAGCCCCCTAGGTAAATGACCAAAAAACCCTCGAAAAATAGCCATTTTTTGACCGTTTTAAGGGGCAAAACGGTCAAAAGACCAAATCTGGCCGTTAGGCCAGATTTGGCCCGGGCCGGGCCGGGCCAGCCCGGCCCGGCCCGTTCGAAGCCCCAGTGCCCAATTTGGGCACTGTTCCGGGCCCGGGCCGGGCCCGGACAGGGCTCGTCAACGGCGACCCGGACCCGGGTTTCCGGGCCCGGGCCCGGACTCCGGGCTTTTTGGACACCCCTACTAACTGTTAGTTTTAATATTGAAGGAGACAGAAATTCTGAGGCGTGAAACACTTTCCTTAAAGAAATATT
>NW_017980348.1:0-552 GCF_001876935.1 Asparagus officinalis | reverse complement strand
TACCGTGCTTTCAAATCTTGAAAGGGAACATCCAAGGAAAGAATTCCCGCTTCCTCTCACAATGGCTCCAAAATCCAAGAGGTGTAAAGTGAGGGGTGCAGGCCCCGGACATTACTCCGACCGTCTCTCTGCCGGCATGCCTGCCGGTGCTATGGAGTCGCGCCCAGGTACGTTGATGGGTTTGCTGGACGCTTTCTTGTAGGTCTTAGGCGTCGGATTTGGGGAGATGAGCGTTGCTCGTTAAGCTTGGTAGCCTTCCCGATTTGGGGCAAAGTTTGCCCTGTTCGCCCTTAGAAGACGATTACTGTCTCCGTGGGCGAGCCCTTCAGCGGGAAGGAGGCGAACTCCCTTTTTGTAAGGCGAGTCCGACCCTTTCCTGTTAGCGGGAAGGAGGCGAACTCCCTTTTTGTAAGGCGAGTCCGACCCTTTCCTGTTAGAGGGACGTCTAGTCTGTAGGGGCAGACTTTATTCGAAGTGGGTTCTTCCTTGCGATTTCGCCCTCCTCTGTTTGACGGGCGATTTTGCCCCTACAGCGGGTTTTGTCTTGATTGA
>NW_017980347.1:0-552 GCF_001876935.1 Asparagus officinalis | reverse complement strand
TTTGGTCTAATCAAAACACGATTTAAAACATGGCAAGCCGTATTGACAGCTTCCGCCCAAAAATATTTTAGTAAATCAAAAGAGTTTAACATAGTGTGTGCCATCTCTTGTATGGTACGATTTTTCCGTTCAACAACACCATTTTGTTATGGTGTTCTAGGAGCGGAAAACATATGAGTTATACCATGATGAGCACAAAAATCATAGAAAAATTCATTTTGAAATTCACCACCATGATCACTTCTTATTTTAACAACTTTCAATAGGTCTCCACATTCTTCAAAACAATCATTTTTCTTTGCAAGAAATATTATCCATGTAAAACGAGAAAAATCATCAATGATCACAAAAACATAGTGTTTGCCTCCAAGAGAGGTAACACGCATAGGACCAAATAAATCAAGATGAAGTAATTGCAAGGATTTAGAAGTCGATACCTCATGGATGGATTTGAAAGAAGACTTTGTTTGTTTACCTTTGGCGCAATCCTCACAAATTGTATCTTTTATGAAGTGCAAGCTAGGTAGCCCTTTCACAAGGTTCTTCTTAGAC
>NW_017980346.1:0-552 GCF_001876935.1 Asparagus officinalis | reverse complement strand
TGGTGATAGGTTCGAACAAAGAGAACCTCCTACCGAAGATCAAGTACTCCAAGTGAATATGGGAAGTGAAGAAAATCCAAAGCCGATATTCATTAGCGACAACCTCCTACCCGAGGAGAAAGAGGAGTTAATCTCTCTTATCAAGGAGTACATCGATGTGTTCGCCTGGAATTATGAAGACATGCCAGGGCTCGATCCAAATGTAGCTGTGCATCGCCTCAATATTAAGTCGGATGTCAAACCTGTCAAACAACAACAAAGACGGTTTCGTCCGCAAATGATGGAGGCAATCGAAGCTGAGGTTAAAAAGCTTGTGGACTCGGGCTTCATTAGAGAAGAGCAACATCCAGAGTGGCTTGCCAATATTGTCCCCCGGTCCTTAAGAAAAACGGGAAGATCAGGGTCTGTATTGACTTTAGAGACCTCAACACTGCTTGCCCATGTAGGCATTGAAAATTGCCTATAGGTCTCCACGAACGGTTTAGTGTTAAGAGCGACGATGAACGTCACTATCCGAGCCACAGGAATCCAATTGACGTCGACGAACGACTG
>NW_017980345.1:0-553 GCF_001876935.1 Asparagus officinalis | reverse complement strand
AACGTTGTTGACTCACCCAAAAGTTAGCCGCAGACTCCGAATCCGCTATCTCTTTGGAGCGGATTTCTTATTCCAGGGCTTCCTGACGCCTGAAGTGAGCTAGACAGGATGCCATTTTAGCCTCCGGACCGCCCCGTAGCAAGTCCTCTAGCACCATCATGCGTGGCTCCAAGAGACGGAGTTCACGCACGCAACGGGTAGCGAGACGGTTTTCACCTGATCGCCGTAAATCGGCCACGCGATCATAGAGGGACTGCCTGAAGCTGTCGAAGCTACCCATACCGAGTTCGACGAGGGAAATTGCCTGCCTTACAGCACCTTCGAACTCTTCAATACGGGCCTGCCATGGTTGAGACTCGGAGGGAACAGACCTCTGGCCTGGAGCAAGCGCCGTGATGGGAGGAATTTCGAGGCAAGGTTCGGCTCCCGGCTGGGGAGCGGGATCCGGAGCAGCGGAGTTCGCACGGCCTTCAGATTCATCGCATGAAATCAGAATGGGATCGGTCGCATGCTCCTCGGCAGCCGGCACCTCCTCTCGACCTGTAAGACGCAA
>NW_017980344.1:0-553 GCF_001876935.1 Asparagus officinalis | reverse complement strand
ATATCAAATTTCACATGTTTACATTCTCGTGTTTTGAACTATTTTGCAAAATGATGATTTTTCACAAATAAGAAATGTAATTTGGAAAATTCTTTTTGTAACATGTTCATTTACATGTTTATATACTTTTCCCAAAGTTTCATAATTTTTGGACTTCATTTGTTATTTTTAACACATTTTTAAAAGTCTCAAAATAGCTTCAAAAACATGTTTTGAGTGTATCAGATTTCGGTCGACCGCACCGGTCGATCGAACCTGAGTTCATACGCTCACTGGGCGACAGAGAGTCTGTCAGTCGACCGGTCCGGTCGACCGATAAAATTTTTGGTCGACCGATGAATTTTTCGGTCGACGAGCTTTTTCAGCTTCCAACGGCTAGTTTTCTTACCGTTGCTTGGGGCTGTTTTTGTCTTTTGTTAGGGATTTTGGCTGATGTCTTGGGTTGTTATAAATACCTCATTACATTTACCTCTCCCTCTCTAACAAGAGAATGGTTTAAAAGAAGTTTTTAAACAAGGGTTTGAAAAAGGGTTTAAGCTTGTTTTAAGCTTGT
>NW_017980343.1:0-553 GCF_001876935.1 Asparagus officinalis | reverse complement strand
AGATGACGAAAAGCATACCGCGTTTAGAACACCCCTTGGCGTTTTTTGCTACACGGTTATGCCCTTCGGGTTAAAGAATGCAGGCGCCACGTATCAGAGAGCCATGTCGAAGATTTTTCAGGAGCATCTGCGGAAAACTGTCGAATGCTACGTGGATGATTTGGTCGTGAAAAGTCGTGATAAGAAAGATCACATTAAGGACTTGAAGACCATGTTTGACTTGATGCGAGCCCATCAGTTGAAGATGAATCCTACCAAGTCTTTCCTCGGAATGTCCAGTGGTAAATTCCTGGGATTTGTCGTCACCACCAAGGGCATTCACATCGACCCTGATAAGGTAAAGGCAATTAATGAATTGCAGCCTCCGAGAAACCTCAAGGAGCTCAGAGGATTGCAAGGGCGGTTGGCTTATATCCGTCGGTTCATCTCGAACCTCTCAGGAAAATGTCAACCATTCTCCAAGCTCACGAAGAAGGGTGTGTCATTCGTATGGGATGACGCTTGTCAAAAGGCATTCGAGAGTATTAAAGAATATCTCTCGAAACCTCCTGTA
>NW_017980342.1:0-553 GCF_001876935.1 Asparagus officinalis | reverse complement strand
AAAGTTTTATTATTTTTGGAATTGATTTAATATTTTTAATGTATTTTCAAATTTGGCCCAAAAACCTGTCAATGCCAAGTATCTGTTTGCGGTCGACCGCAACGGTCGACCGCCGGAAGTTAACTTTCAGAGTTTGGCTTTTATATGCCCGCGGTCGACCATGACGGTCGACCGTGAACCATCCAGAGAGTTTTGCGGTCGGCCGCCAACCTTAAAACCCTATACTCAGGATTTTTGTGCCTCGCGGTCGACCGCGAGATTTCCACGGTCGACCGTCGATTTAATCATTAGTTTTTAACGGCTATTTTTACAACGGTTCTCTGGGGGCTTTTTAGTCTTTTCACGTTGGTTTTTGGCTGATATTTGAGTGGGTATAAATACCCCATTACTGCTCTCTTTCAAAAACCTAAGTTTGATGTTTAACAAAATATTAAGTATGTTTAAAAGAGCTGTTTAAGCTGATTTCATCAGTCTGTTTCAAAACAAGTTTTCCTACAACAAGAAGTGGCTTTCAAATCCTATTGGGATCATCATCTACTGTTCTTCTTGTTTG
>NW_017980341.1:0-553 GCF_001876935.1 Asparagus officinalis | reverse complement strand
GCTTAATTACTCGGTCAACTTAGGCTTTATAAGATAGAATCACCTTGAATTCAAGAGTTTTTTTTTTTGGTGCTCATTTTTCGCACTCTTCTTTTGCATTTTTTTTGTATGTATATATATTTTGAAAAAAATATGTAAATCAAGACACTTTGAAAAATTATTTTTAACTTTAAGCTAAGCATGCAAAAATTTCATTATTTTAAATAAAAGTCCAAGTCAAGGCTTAAGTAAAGTATACTACTTTGAAAATTATTTCTTAAGAAATTTATTTAGAGTTATCATAAAAGGTGAACTTAAGTAAATAACTAACTAGGGATTAGAAAATTTTAAATTTATCAAATAAATCAATTATTACATAACTCTATCAATTTGGCAAGTGATGATATTTTTATAATTTTTTTTAAGGAAAAAGGGAAAAAAATGTAACTAAAAATGTAAAATAAAGAGAAAAAAAAATAACTAATTCCCACCCCCACACCTAATTTTTTTGCATTGTCCTCAATGCAAACTCTATGATGCATAAAGTAAAACAGATAAGAAGTGAAGCACTTAC
>NW_017980340.1:0-553 GCF_001876935.1 Asparagus officinalis | reverse complement strand
TTCCCGTTCATTCTCATCTTGATTCTGATGATTGGGTGGAGCGGGCTCTCCTTGATGAGTTGTCAGAGCTGCGATTTGCTGGTCATGCATCTCTCTCATCTGCTGCATGGCCATTTCCATCTCGAATTTGAAAGCTTCTTTCTGCCGAGCCAGGGCATCTTCAAGCATCTTGTTCATTTGTTCGGCGCTGATCATGAGTACCTCGCGGGGTTGTCCCTCGCTAGATACCGTGTTGTCCGATGCAATTGCGGAGCCGGCATCTGATCCTTCGTCTTCTGATGGTAATCTCGTCCGAACCCTACCATAGGTCCCTCACCAGGGCACTAGCGAGATCGACTCGGGATTGTCCCCTGTCGATGCTCCTTTGCTGGCCATGTTGATGGTGACCTTCGGGAATTCTCCGTCTTTGACTATCCTTCTTCTTCGTTGGAAACGCCTAGGCTTAGTCTCAGACGTTCCGGTGGAAATTCTTTTGAACACCGATACTCTCCTTGGGGCTTCGGAGCAACAGCATTCTGATAGCACCGCCTTGATGATGTTGGCACACGGACAG
>NW_017980339.1:0-553 GCF_001876935.1 Asparagus officinalis | reverse complement strand
TATCTCCTGGTCTCTTTTTTGTTGGTAGAGATGAACCCAGTGATGGAGAGGACGAATTTTATATTCTATTTCCTGGAGTAAGGAAACTTAAAGTGGGATCTCCACTTAGAGAATCTGGATTGGTTTGAATAATTCTAACTGTCATAAGGTTTGATTACTCAATTCAAAAGTGGACCCTTCATTCGCAAAAAATGAATCGAAAGGAGATTTTGGTTGTGGGCCTAACTGTAGTAAGGTTTGACCAAGTGGGGGTTTTGAGAGACCTCTCGTTCATGGAAGGAATCGAGAGGAGATTTTGGCTTTGGTTCTAACTGTTTTAAAGGTTTGAACAAATAGGAGTTTGAGACGATCCTAACTGTTTAAAGGTTTGATCGTTCAATTTGTGGACCTCTCGTTCATGGAACGAATCGAGAGGAGATTTTGGCTTTGGTCCTAACTGTTTAAAGGTTTGACCAAGATGAGTTTTGTGAGGGAAGATTGATCTAAAGAAGTGATCGAATCTCATCTCAGCAAAAAAGTATTCGGAAATCACCGTGGGGATGTAGTGTTTATC
>NW_017980338.1:0-553 GCF_001876935.1 Asparagus officinalis | reverse complement strand
TGGGGGTGTAAGCTAGTTAAGCTTTTGTTTTGCTAGTTAGTATTTTGTTTTAGTATTTTTTTCTCTCTCACTCAGCATTTATCTTTTGTTAGTAAAAGAAAAAAAAAAATTCACTTGCCATATTAATAGAGTTAAGTAATAATTGATCAAATTGATAGATTTTTAAATTTTCTAATTCTTAGTTAGTGACATATTCAAGTTCACCTTTTATGATAACTCCAAACAAAATTCCTAAGAAATGATTTTTTCAACTAGTATACTTTACTTAAGTCTTACCTTAGATTTTTAATTAAAAATAATGAAATTTTTGCATGCTTAACTTAGAGTTGAAAATATTTTTTTCAAGTTATCTTGATTTACACATTTTTTTTAAAAGACTATATATACTTACATATATATATATTTAAAAAAAAACTAACCTTATAAAAGAAGAGTGCGAAAAATGGGCACCACACAAAAAAAACTCTTAAATTCAAGGTGATTTTATCTTATAAAGCCTAAGTTGACTAAGTAATTAAGCCCAAGGAGTATCTCTATACTTAATGACCTAAGC
>NW_017980337.1:0-553 GCF_001876935.1 Asparagus officinalis | reverse complement strand
TAGAACTGACTGTAAGTAAACTAGAACTAACATTTAATCAATAAGAACTAACGTAGCATCTATAACCAGAATGGTCGATAGAAATAGCGGAGGCTGCGGTTAGAACTAACACTTTAAATCTAGGACTGCTTGCATATAAATGCCTACTAACATTATGACAATTAGAACTAACGTTGTAAGTATTTTCATATTGAATATTTCCTTTTTTACTTTCAACTTTCTTATGAACTCAGAAAATTTTACTTCGTTCTGTTCCTCGAATTTCAAGTAGAACAGCTTTTTTGCAGGAGTTTCAATTAGAACTATCATGAAAACAACTAGATCTAACACGAGATGGAGTAGAACTAACACGATACGGTTCGTAACTGACTGTATATAAGTTAGTTCTAAGTCGTGCTGGCGAACATTATGACAATTAGAACTAACGTTGTAAGTATATTCATGTTGAATATTTCCTTTTTTACTTTCAACTTGAGCAAATACCGATTGAATAATATGTTTCTTATGAACTCAGAAAACTTTACTTCGTTATCCTCCTTCGTATTTCAAGTAG
>NW_017980336.1:0-553 GCF_001876935.1 Asparagus officinalis | reverse complement strand
TTGGGAATCACGCAACGCTTGTAGCTTGGAGTCCATGCGAGAAGCAATGTAGGAAGGTACGCTTTCAGTATGAAGACTCCTCAGAAGGTCAACATGTTGCTTCAAGTCAACCATGTAGGCGTTGATCGAATCAGCTAAATCATTATATCCTTCATCACGGATCCCTGATATATAGCGGTCAAGAGGTTTCTTAAAACTCTCAAATCGCGATCCTTTGGAGAGAATACGATCAACCATAGAATTCAAAAAGGAAATGAAGCCGTCGAGATCAGAACAAATGTCGGCTTTATCCGGATCCTCGTCTGCTAATAAAGCTCGGATGCGATCTGATAATGATGATGAAGGAACTGCGATGAAGGCAAATAGGTCAGTACAGGACATATATATACGTACAAAACAACAAATTAAGACATACCAAGTTCAATGGAAGAACCTTCAGCATGACTTAGTTCACCCGAGGATGGTAACCTGATTTCCGGAACAATCAAGATTGGTTCAGGAATGGTAGCTGTTGATGCACCCGCTACATCAGGGACTTTTTCAACTAAAGTCT
>NW_017980335.1:0-553 GCF_001876935.1 Asparagus officinalis | reverse complement strand
GTATTCTTTTGGCCAATATCTGTAAGAAACTTTGGATCTCTGAATAATTTGTTCATGGTAGTCCTCCTCTTCTTTTCGGTATTCTTAACACAAAATATCAGCGGTAGCCCCTCAATATCTGAAGTATACTCTAATTCTCCCACTATTTCATAAAACCAAACATACAAAAAATCTATATATTAGAATGTGCATAAACAATAACCATTGTCAAAAAAGATTTTTACAAAGTAATTCTCATGCAACTCACCAGTAATACGGAGGAAAAACCACCCATGTAACCAGCGTATGAACGCTCCCCTAAGTTCCTCATACTAAGAGACTTCTTCGCCTTATTCATCTCTTTGCATAGAAAAGTAAACACCGCATGACACCAATTATATTTATTCAAAGTGGACAACTGATCTGCATATCGAAACGCCCACAAAGGACATGTCCTACATGTTCGCGGGCATAATATGAAGCCGATAATGAAAGCCACAATAAGTTTCACACAAGTTACATGATCTTTATTAGCCATTTCTACAATAATCTCAGCCATTCTATCGCGCATCCC
>NW_017980334.1:0-553 GCF_001876935.1 Asparagus officinalis | reverse complement strand
CAATCCTTGATTTCTTCATCTTTTAGCCTATTCAGTATTTTGTAGAATAGCTAAAATTCCTCCGGTTCTACGTTTATCGCGTGGCTGTTGTCGAAATCTCGAATTAGAACTGCTGTTGAAGAATTTGAGAAACAGTTTATACTCATATACTATATTGGAGTGTTCGGAAAATAGTTTAACCTCATATACCCGTTATGAGGTAACCAGGTTATTCTTAAGAATATTTTGAGTAATATTCTCTAGAAACTTCCTGTTGAGATTAGGGAAATAGTTTAGACTCGTATACCTATTGGAGTATTCTGGTCTCTTGTTTGGGAGAGGAAGAGTTTTATATTCTATCTCCTGGTCTCTTGTTTGTTGGTAGAGATGAACCCGATGATGGAGAGGAAGAATTTTATATTCTATCTCCTGGTCTCTTGTTTGTTGGTAGAGATAAACCCAGAATCAGAGAGGAAGAATTTTATATTCTATCTCCTGGAGTAACGAAACTCAAAGTGGGATCTCCACTTAGAGAATCTGGATTGGTTTGAATAATCCTAACTGTCATAAGGTT
>NW_017980333.1:0-553 GCF_001876935.1 Asparagus officinalis | reverse complement strand
GAAGGTATCTCAAAGGATACAAACGAGGATCTGCATACAAATACAGTAATGTACATATGAAATTGACAAAATACAGTATATAAATTGATGAAAGGGTGAGAAGTATACCCCCATGTGAAGCGGCAACAGGAGCAGCCCCCTCAGGAGACTGGGCAGTCGAACGGCCTTGGGAAGCGTGGGATCATCGCGGTGACATGATGAGTACACAAGCTATAGTGAAACCCAAGGGGAAAGTTAAAGTTTTGAACGTGAAATTGAACAAAATATCATGAAATATCGCTGAAACAGTGCATGCAAGGTCACAGTTAAAGGAGATTGAGATTTTAAAGAAAGAGGATGAACAAACCTATCAAATCCGAGTGGGATCTCCCCAAACAAAGGCACCACACAAATCAGAAATGAAGAGGAATAGAAGAGACAGGAAACTGGTCGAAAATCGCCAAGAAATCACCCAGGAAATCGCCAAAAATAGCAAAATGATCGACGTGAAAAGCCCTAAAAAAAACCTAAGTCGGTGTTTTATAGCCCCGACTTCGCTGTGCGAGACAGCGCG
>NW_017980332.1:0-553 GCF_001876935.1 Asparagus officinalis | reverse complement strand
GTGAATTCAACTCAAATTGGGTCTGAGTCCCGAGATTGGCGTTTTCCTATCATCGACTACGTCCAATATAGTATCCTGCCAGAGGATGTAAAAGAAAGGGAATCAATTCGCCGAAGAGCGCCAAGATTCTTTTATAATGTCGAAACCCATACGTTATACCGTAGGGGATACGATGGTTTATTACTCCGATGCCTTTCGAACAAAGAAGCAGAAGAAGTTCTTAAGGAAGCACACGCAGGAGAATGTGGTGCGCATCAGCCCGGTCCCAAACTGTATGATCGCATCAGGAGGATGGGATATTTCTGGCCAACGATGGTTCGTGACGCGATCGAGTACGCCCGACAGTGTCATGCTTGCCAAATACATGCAAATTATATGCATCAACCGCCAGAGCAGTTGCACATGTCAACCACGTCTTGGCCGTTCGAGACTTGGGGTATGGACATTGTTGGTCCTATTTTTCCACCTTCAGTCAAAGGTGATAGATTCATTCTGGCGATCACGGATTACTTCTCAAAGTGGGCTGAAGCAATTCCGCTTAAAGAAGTAAAGA
>NW_017980331.1:0-554 GCF_001876935.1 Asparagus officinalis | reverse complement strand
CAATTTCAACCCTAACTTTTATAGGTTTGGTAGAAAAGGGGACAAAGGTGGATTTTCGTTTATCGAAAAAAAATGACTCGACCTTAGTCTTGACTATCTATAGGCTTGACTAAGCGAGATCGGGAACAATCCTAACTTTTATAGGTTTGACTGTTCCAAGTGAAAGTGGACCTCTCGTTCATGGAAGGAATCGAGAGAGGAATTTGGCTTTGGCCCTAACTTTTATAGGTTTGACCAGAAGGCAAAGAAAGTGGAATACGGGTAGCAAAGAAAGTGCCAACTCGTATTATCACTCAAAGTGAGACTTTAATGCTAGGTGATTATGACCTAACATGATCCGCTGTCGTTTAATTTGATCAGCGGATGGTTTGGTGAGGAAAGATTAACCTATCAGAGGATTAGATCTCATCTCACAAAAATAACTCATAAGAGTTAGAGAATCTTGATAAAAATAAGAAGAGACATTCTGACCTTCAGAGTTCGAGTGTAGATTTCTTATTCGTCAATTCCACAATGACTGGGTTATCCCTAAGAATACCCATGTGGTATTCTTC
>NW_017980330.1:301-554 GCF_001876935.1 Asparagus officinalis | reverse complement strand
ATTGGCATTTAAATCGGATTAGATTAGCATAAGACCCTAATCACCCCCCCTCTAGGGTCTAACAAGAAACACCTCTGAATTGGCCAAAGCTTCTTGCAAAGCCTCCCTGATTTCCTTGGATAACCGCAGCAACTCATACAGCGTTATCCGTGCTGGAATATTGGCTAGTTGAGCCATTATATCGAAGACTTGCGGAGTCTTCGAGCTTTCTGGTTTGTCTCTTCCAATCGGGCGACTGAAACGAGACTGCTTC
>NW_017980330.1:0-291 GCF_001876935.1 Asparagus officinalis | reverse complement strand
CTTTCGGTTTATTCACCGACTGTCGTCGAGCCTCTTTGCCCGGTGTAGGACTTGTAATCACCCCCATCTCCGTGAGAGTTTTGGCTGGTCCCCGTTTATTCACCCCCTGCTCACTAGGTGGTGGATAATTGTAGTGATACTCATTTCCGCTTCTAGTGGCGAAGACTTCTTGTTCTTCTTCGGAGAGTGGGAAAGTAGGAGCTTCATCGCCATCCTCCTCGGAGATTGCGGAAGTAGCATTGCAGGACTTGCCTTTGCCCTTTCTTCTCGAGGAAGTCGCCCACTGTTCGT
>NW_017980329.1:0-554 GCF_001876935.1 Asparagus officinalis | reverse complement strand
CCGACTACCGTTTGAGTCGGGCTAGCATGCGAATTGTCTAAATCCGTTCCGCATGTAACGTTGCGCTAAAGGAATGAACTCCCTTAGACTTGATGCTACGATTTCGAATACGTAGACTTCACCATTGTTACGGGAATAAGCTACCCGGCAACACGTGTTAGGTGTTGACTTTATCCGTACTTAGGCTTCGGGATAAAATACCCCAGAATCGAACTCTGGTGTCTTTTTCTTCGGAGAAAGACTAAACCGGCGGCGCGTATTAGGCGTCGGCATATCCTTTCTTAGGGTTCAGGATAAAATTCCCCACGCGTGTAAGGCATGGATTTTGGTGTTATTAATAACAACCTGCCACAATGTTGAATATGCGGATGGGTATTCTTTTTAACGGTTAAGAACTAACCGGCAGCGCGGGTTAAGCGCAGGCTTATCCCTGCTTAGGTTTCAGGACAGAATACCCCAGAATCGAACTCTGGTGTCTTTTTCTGCGGTAAACGGGTTATCCTGAATGTACTAGGGATAGTACTTTTTCAGGAACTTCCCATTTATTGGCATCA
>NW_017980328.1:0-554 GCF_001876935.1 Asparagus officinalis | reverse complement strand
CCTCAAAATCCATTTCACAGCGTCCCAATGACCCACTCCTGGATCATGCATGTATCTCGATACCATGCTCACCGCCTGTGATAAATCCGGTCTCGTACATACCATCGCGTACATCAAGCTCCCAACCGCACTCGCATTTGGAGTCTTCGACATCAACTCTCTATCTTCAACTGACTTCGGTGAAAGACCAGCTGAAAGCTTCAAATGGGCTCCCAATGGTACACTAACTGGCTTCGTATCCATGCTAACATGGAATCGCTGTAGAACCTTCTTCAAATAAGCCACATGTGTCAAACAAATTCTGCCCTTCTTCTTGTCTCTGTCGATCTCCATCCCTAGAATGCGCTTCGCCTCACCCAAGTCCTTCATCTCAAACTCATTTGAAAGCTGAACTTTTAATTCATCTATAGCCGACCTGGAAGTAGAGGCAACTAACATGTCATCGACATAGAGCAACAAATAAATATACGCACCTCCTTTCAACCTGCGAAAATATACGCAAGGATCAAACTGGCTCCGAGTGTACGAATGACCAATCATAAAACCGTCGAATC
>NW_017980327.1:0-554 GCF_001876935.1 Asparagus officinalis | reverse complement strand
GTATAAAAGACAATCCTTTTGTATTATATGTATAAAGATTAGGTCTTTTCATGCTAAAAAGGTTGAGAAAGTTTTTACAGATGTGTTTTAGATCTGATGATGATTCAAAAATGTGATTAAATTAAAGAAAGAAGTTTGGTTTGTTGTTTTGAGCTTTTATGCATGTTTTAGGGTTTTGAATGTAAATCTAATGTATAAAATCATGATTTATATATGTTGATTTGTTTCCAGATAATTCTATTTGCTGTACCATGCTTGTATGCAAGTTTCATGAAGTTTTTATCATGTATGAATCACGAAAACATGACGAGAACACAACATGTAATAATCTGGAGAAACTGGATTCAGGGTTCACGGTCGACCGCCACGGTCGACCACGTGCCCGTCGCGGTTGACCGCCAGTTGATTTTGGCTGTGCATGTTTATTTGAGTTTACTTTCGATTGTCGAACAAATTTCTCGACCCTATGATGATAGACTATGACATTAATGATTGTTAAACACCTAGGATGATGGTGAATTTCAGATGTGGACACGCACACCGAGATTTGTGCA
>NW_017980326.1:0-554 GCF_001876935.1 Asparagus officinalis | reverse complement strand
TAAGTACCCTCATCTGAAGCCGAAAGGGTTGAAGAAGAAGGAGGAGAAAAAGGCGTACGTGATAGCACATGGTCCGAAAGAGGTTCCCGGGATGACAGAGCCCAACAACAGCCTCAACCTTATGACGGGGAAACAGGCCACAAAAAAGACAACGACCCGAGAGAGCAACTCTTTGTTCTGAAGTTGCAGGTCAAGACTAGCTTGGTGGATGCCATTGTAGACACAGGGAGTCAGAAGAACCTGATATCTGAAGCGTTGGTACAAAAGCTGGGATTGAAGACGGTGAGGCATCCGAAGCCCTATCCATTAGGGTGGATTCAGAAGGAAGCGGGATTGAGTGTGGTTGTGTTGGCCTTCTTGTTTTGATGATGTTTAACAAACAATTTATTACTAATGTTGTTTGTCTAGTGTTTGTGTATTCCTATGTTTTGTAGACAAACAACGTTGTTGGAGGATGGATGGAATAGAGCTTCAATGATCATATCCAAATGGAGGTTGGCGGAATTGTGGAGTGAAGCAACATGCAATTTATAGTTAAAGATCAAGTTCAAGCT
>NW_017980325.1:0-554 GCF_001876935.1 Asparagus officinalis | reverse complement strand
GAGGCGCGTGACTTTCGAAAGCCCTAAGAAAGCAACTCCCCCTCAGAAGGAAACGTTATCGTCTGATGATGATAGCGTTATACCTGAGAAGTCGTGCCAACACATGATAGGTTACTCAGATCGTCAAGCAGACGAGTTGTACTATCGTGCTGGGGGTACGAGTAAAGCCAGGAAGAGGAGTCCCCGAGAACAGGAAACTCAATGCCCCTGTTCCAAACTCATTCGGGCAGTATTGTCTGAATGCAGCTGCATCAAGGCGGTCCCTGAACGAGTTTCGGTTTTCGAAAGGCTCAGTACCGAAACGCCAAAACCAAGGCCTAGGCGTTTCCGACGAAGAAGAACAGTGGTTGAAGAGGGAGAATTTCCAAGGGTCACCACCAACATGACCAGCAGAGGGACATCGGCGCGAGATAATCTCGAGTCAATTCTGAATGCATCCCGGCCTAGAACCCATCTGCAATCCGGAACCATCAAGCGAGCAACCAATGGTAGGGTTCGGACAAGACTCCCTTCAGAAGATGAAGAATCTGATGCTGGCTCCGCGGTTGCATCAG
>NW_017980324.1:0-554 GCF_001876935.1 Asparagus officinalis | reverse complement strand
GGTTTCAAAAGGAATATTCTTTCGAAGATGATGAAGCTCCAGCCATATTGGAATACCTCCTCGCTAATGTCAAAATCGAGCTACCACCTATTAAAGATCAGGATGGAGCTAAGAGGATTACGAATCCAAACTACTGTGCGTACCACAGAAGGGTTCTTCATCCCACCGAAATTTGCTTCGGACTCAAAAACAAAATCCAAGCCTTAATTGACTCCGGCGTCATAACGGCGAAAGAAGTCGAGTAAAGACGACCATATAACTCCAGTGGGTGCACGAGTATAAACTGTTTCCCCACACTCCAAAGAGTGTATGAGTATAAACTGCTTCTCGGTCATCCAACTGAGTACAATGTTAAACCCGGTTTCGCAAAGGAAGCTGGGGGTGGATGATTTATGTAACGGGAAGTTCCTGGAGAATCTTATATTCTTAAGGATAACCCGAACATGCGACTGAGGATAACGTACTCCCCGTTACACCCAGTTTTACAAAGAAAGCTGGGGGGTGGATAATTCATGTAACGGGAAGTTCCCGAAAGAATGTTAAATGTAATATTC
>NW_017980323.1:0-554 GCF_001876935.1 Asparagus officinalis | reverse complement strand
TGATATGAGAATCCTTAGCATATTTCAAAGTTTTCCAATGCTAGCCATTTCCTCGCGGCTTAATGTTAAGAATGAAGTAAGTTAGCCTTGGTCTTAGCCTTCCTGATAAGAACAACTTCCATTTGCGTCACACAACCCTGCTATTTTCGGAGCTCAATCCCAATGGAAGCTCGCATGTCATGCCACACCTTTAGCTTTGACTCCATTCGAGCAACTACTTATGAGGAAGCACCAGCAGCCAGGAGTTCCCTCAACTTGTCAAGCTCTTACTCTAAACAAGCCAAGTCTGCAGCAATGGAATTTGCCAAGCTGCCATAGCATTCTTCTCTAATTCCTGTCACCTGACAATCAAGAGATCGCCTGAAATGGTCAAAGGATAACCCATTGTGAATGATCTTATCGATCATTGTGCTAAAAAAGGAAGTGAAATTGTAGAACTCCATGCATATTATAGCCCTATCTGGATCATCATCTGACATCAACGTCTTGATGGATTCAAATAATAATGGAGGAGACGCTGTAATAAAATCAAGAGAAGTAAGCACTCCAAAAGT
>NW_017980322.1:0-554 GCF_001876935.1 Asparagus officinalis | reverse complement strand
TCAAAACAAACAGTAAAACCCTAAACCCTTGCTTAAACTTTTCTTTTCTTTTAAAACATTTCTTGGTTGAACTTGAAAGAGAGCAGCAATAGGGTATTTATACCCTCTCAAACTTCAGCCAAAAAACCTGAGCAAAAGACAAAACAGCCCCAAGGCAACAGTCAAAAAACTAGCCGTTGGAAGCTGAAGGAACACTTGTCGGTCGACCGGAAAATTCGTCGGTCGACCGAAAATTTTCATCGGTCGACCGGACCGGTCGACCGACAGGCTTCTGTCGCCCAGTGAACTTATGACCTCAGGTTCGGTCGACCGGTTCGGTCGACCGGTACGGTCGACCGAAATCTGATACATGAAAATCTGTATAGCTGATTTTAAAATGCTGTTTAAAAATATCAAATAAATTCCAAAAAATGTAAAACTTTGGGGAATGATTGTAGACATGATAATAAACATGCTACAGCGAAACCTTGTGAAAATTGATATTTTGATATTTTGACTTAAACAACATTGTGAAACCTTATGAAATGATTGTATAGACTTGATAAAAGATATAA
>NW_017980321.1:0-554 GCF_001876935.1 Asparagus officinalis | reverse complement strand
TTTATCCCGAATCCTAAGCAAGGATAAGTCTGCGCCTAACACGCGCTGCCGGTTTAGTCTTTTTCCGCAAAAAAAGACACCAGAGTTCGATTCTGGGGTATTCTATTCCGAAACCTAAGCAAGGATAAGTCTGTGTCTAACCCGCGCTGCCGGTTAGTTCTTAACCGTTGAAAAGAACATCCGTCCACATATTCAACATTGTGGCAGGTTGTTATTAATAACACCAAAATCCATGCTTTACCCTAAGAAAGGATATGTCGACACCTAACACGTGTCGCCGGTTTAGTCTTTTACCGATTGAAAAAGACACCAGAATACCAGTCTGGGGTATTTTTATCCCGAAGCCTAAGTAGGGATAAGTCAACGTCTAATACACGTTGCTGGGTAGCCTATTCCCATAACAATGGTAAAGCCTATGTATTCAACATCATAGCACGAAGTCTAAGGGAGTTCATTCCCTTGGCGCAACGTTACATGCGGAACGTATTCCGACAATCCGCATGCTAGCCCGACTCAAACGGTAGTCGGTAAAAGCTAATCAAACCCGTTGAAGG
>NW_017980320.1:0-554 GCF_001876935.1 Asparagus officinalis | reverse complement strand
ATTTTATATTCTATCTCCTGGTCTCTTTTTTGTTGGTAGAGATAAACCCGAAATCGGAGAGGAAGAATTATATATTCTATCTCCTAATGCAAAGAAAACTCAAAATAGGATCTCCGCTTAGAGAATCTGGATTGGTTTGAGTAATCCTAACTGTCATAAGGTTTGATTACTCAATTCAAAAGTGGACCTTTCGTTGTTAAAATGAATCGAAAGGAGATTTTGGTTGTGGTCCTAACTGTAATAAGGTTTGACCAAGTGGGAGTTTTGAGACGATTCTAACCGTAGGAAGGTTTGATCGCTCGATTTGTGGGACCTCTCGTTCATTGAAGGAATCGAGAGGGGATTTTGGTTCTGGTCCTAACTGTTTAAAGGTTTGACCCTCTCGTTCATTGAAGGAATCGAGAGGGGATTTTGGTTCTGGTCCTAACTGTTTAAAGGTTTGACCAAGCGAAAGGTGAAAGTTTGAATGATTTTAATCCATGACATATTTTGGTGTACTTTTTTGTCAATCGATTCGATCGATGAGAGATTTTGTGAGGAAAGATTAATTGTTT
>NW_017980319.1:0-554 GCF_001876935.1 Asparagus officinalis | reverse complement strand
TGGCTAGTGTGGAGGCCTTAATAATGATTTCAAAACCTTTTTCCAAAAAATTGAGACGTTCATCATGATGTGTATCAAGAGGAGTGTGAGTTACAACTTGATGATGAAGAGACTGATTTTGATGTGACAGATTGGGTTGTTGAAATTATGGATGAGAATTGAAAGGAACTGTGTTTTCCCTAGGAAAATGTTGGGTCAAAGAGGGAGTGAAGTTTTGAGTTTCGGAGTGGTTTCCCTGATTCCATGCAATGTTTGTGTAACTTGCCCAACCTGGGTTGTAGGTTGGAAAAAATGGATCATTTACCGAATACTGATATGTACTCTCTACAAACTCCCGGACTTCATTGGAAATTTTAATCCTATTGGGATAACATAAATTTTGAAAAACTTGTGGATTAGACATTTGTTCAAAATGAATTTGTTGATGTGTATTGTCCCTAATCCACGTTTTGCATGCACCAAAAACAATTACTTTTATATATATATTTTTTGTTTTGGAAAAATAAAAGTTAGTTTTTTTTGAAGAAAAAGAAAAATCCTAACTAAAACAAATC
>NW_017980318.1:0-555 GCF_001876935.1 Asparagus officinalis | reverse complement strand
CCAAAGAGTTTCTTAACTCGGCTAGAGTTTCAAACTTGTTCAAACAAGTTCTCTTCAAAATCCTACGGGGCTAGAATTTTTGGGAGAGATCAAACCACCAAGAGGGTTGATCGGTTGGTCGGTTGATCGATTTTCTGATATCAAAACTGCATAAGGTTTAGGTGAGCTGGCATCAAAACCGCCTAAGGTCATCAAATCTCAGCAATTTAACGAAGAAGGAGATCTTTTGAAGATCAAAGAACTGATCAACGATCAGTTAATCAAATCTCGGAGGATCCCTTCATCAACGTCATAATACACTTGGCAATTAACCGAATCTTCGGTTCCAACAACTCTGTTACAGAGTTTCAACTCATTCTGAGTCTTTTAAACTCGTCAAGAGTTCTTAATTAACTTGCAACACAAGTTAATCACATCGAGCCAGACATTCGGTTTTCGACAACTCTTATCAGAGTTCTTAACTCGTTCAGAGTTCTTTACACTCGGTAAGAGTTCTAAACCGAAGTCATCAAGCACTTCAATTGTTCCAGTGAAGAAGGACGGTCGGATCGTCAA
>NW_017980317.1:0-555 GCF_001876935.1 Asparagus officinalis | reverse complement strand
CAATGTGGGCAATAAAACAGTTGAATTTTGACTCAGACTCGGCAGGTAAAAACAGATTGCTCCAAATAATAGAGTTGGAAGAAATTAGGAATGATGCATACATAAACTCAAAAATTTACAAAGAGAAAACAAAAATTTTTTATGACAAATCAATTTTGCGAAAAAATTTCTCTCCAGGACAGAAAGTTTTATTGTACAATTCAAAATTGCATCTTTTTCCGGGAAAATTAAGATCAAGATGGACTGGTCCATTTTTTGTTAAACAAGTTTTTTCACATGGAGCTGTCGAGATAGAAAATCCTAAAAATGGTAATATTTTTAAAATAAATGGTCAACGTCTGAAACCATTTTTAGAATTTTCTACGCTCGGAGAGGAAGAGGTGTTGGTTCTTCATGAACCTCATTATCTATAAAAAAAAACTAATTTTTCTTTTGTTTCTTAAAAAAAAAAGTTCTTTTGTTTCTTAAAAAAAAACAAAAAAAAAATTTGAATAAGTAACATAAATAAATAAATAAATAAATAATTACTTACAATTTTCCTCTTATTTGATTTTC
>NW_017980316.1:0-555 GCF_001876935.1 Asparagus officinalis | reverse complement strand
CAAGTAAGGAGAATCGGGATAAGGAGGTCGTATACATACCTGCAATCCCCATGTCCTCAGATGCAGCCGAGATGCCAAGAGTCATAAAGGTATCGGCCCAAGCGGCTGGTCCTATGATAACACTCTCTTATTAGTCAAAATGAAAATTTAGACGAATAAGAAGAATTGGGATCTGCATACCTGTAGATCCATTATCCGCGGGCATTTGAGGGATGTCAGGAGTCATATGAGAATCAGTCCTAGCGGCTGGTCCTATGATTGCACTCATCAGTCAAAAGACAGATAAACATAGGAAAGTACAATATCCCTGAATCGTATACATACCTGCAAGCCCGTCGCTCTGAGGCAAACTGGATATGCCAGGGATAGATACCGGGCTAACTCCGATGGTAGACGCTGCGATAATCAATCATTCATTAGTCATATGAAATATCGGGCAAGAGGGAGAAGATCAGATATATACCGGTAGATGAATCGTTCCCGAAAAATGGTCTCTCGGTCCCTCTGGAAGTCTGCTCAGCCAGCATGTCAGCTAATAAGCCGGCATCCGGCTTC
>NW_017980315.1:0-555 GCF_001876935.1 Asparagus officinalis | reverse complement strand
GGAACCGTTTCCTCATCAAAAGAATCAATTAGCGAGGAAATAATAGTTTCCTCATTATTAGTTTGGCGGAAAAAAAAAACCCCTCCAATTTCAATGGTGGTAAATTTAAGGTTTCCTCGTTAAAAGTTTTTGTTTTTACGAGGAACCGTTTCCTCGTTAAAAAGAACTTATTAGCGAGGAAATCATAGTTTACTCACTACTAATTTGGCAGAAAAATTTGCAACACCTGTCAAATTTATTTACGACAAATTAAAGGTTTTCTCGCTAAAATTTATGTTTTACGAGGAACTGTTTCCTCGTTAAAAAACCAATTAGCAAGGAAATAATAGTTTCCTCGTTATTAGTTTGGCGGAAAATGTGCAAAACCCACCAATTTCAATAGCAACAAATTTAAGGCTTCCTCGCTAAAAGTTTTTGTTTTACGAGGAACCGTTTTGTCGTAAAAAAGAACCTATTAGCGAGGAAATTATAGTTTTCTCATTTCAATATGTGTTATGTTCTTAATAAAAATTATGTCAAAGGTACAACCAAAAAGGTGCGAGGGAAGACAAGAGG
>NW_017980314.1:0-555 GCF_001876935.1 Asparagus officinalis | reverse complement strand
CATGAAAACTTGGGTCAAGGTGCCCCCAAGTGGTTGACTCTAGTTGGAGGGTGGGGATGCATAACCCAAATTTATTTGGTTCCTCCAAGCAATTTTCCCAAAATTTAAATATATGCAAATAGATGAAAAAAGAAGATGGGTTAGAAATTTTACAGTAAAATATTTCATGAATACTTGAATCATTTTAACATATTCATGTTGTGCGCGGAAGCCAAAAACGATGTGTTTCGAGGAAACAAACCAAACTAACGCTACAAACACAAACAAGCAATTTTAACGTGGTTCGGCAAGTTGACTATGTCCACGGGGCAAGAAGGGGATGAAGTTTTCACTAATAGAGAAGATGAGTACAAACTGAGATTACAAATCACTCGAACTCACCAATTATTCGCACCAACAAATCTCTAATTCTCTCCAAACAAAACCCTAACTAATAGCTCAGAAAATACATCTTTTCTGTGCTCCAAATATTCTCACAACAAGCCTAAAGAAACCCTAAAACGTGTGTTGGTATTTATACCAAACACAAATCCCAAACAGAACAGGAAACCAAAA
>NW_017980313.1:0-555 GCF_001876935.1 Asparagus officinalis | reverse complement strand
TCTTGGGGCAAAGACGAACCCGAAATGGGAGAGGAAGAATTTTATATTCTATCTCCCGACAATGAAGAATAAGAATTTTATATTCTATCTCCACTCCGAGAATCGAAAAGATTCGGATAACCCTAACTGTCGGAAGGTTTGATTACCGAACTAAAGATGAATTTCTCGTTTATCGAGAGTGAATTATGGTTTTGACCCTAACTGTAGGAAGGTTTGGCCAAACAGGAGTTTGAGGTGACCCTAACTGTTGGAAGGTTTGATCACTCGATTTGAAAGTGGACCTCTCGTTCATTGGAGGAATCGAGAGGGGATTTTGGCTTTGGTCCTAACTGTAGAAAGGTTTGACCGAATGGAAGGTTTAAGACGATCCTGACTGTAGGAAGGTTTGATCGCTTGATTTGTGGACCTCTCGTTCATTGAGAGAATCGAGAGGGGATTTTGACTATGGTCCTAACTGTAAGAAGGTTTGACCAATTAGGAGATTTGAGGCGATCCTAACTGTAGGAAGGTTTGATCGCTTGATTTGTGGACCTCTCGTTCATTGGGAGAATCGAG
>NW_017980312.1:0-555 GCF_001876935.1 Asparagus officinalis | reverse complement strand
TCTTTCATGTCAAATTCCAAACTCAGCATTCCTTTGAGTTCATTTATTTTTGACATATCTCGACATGCAGTTAGGATGTCATCCACATACAACATCAAAATAATCATGTGGCCATCATCAAATGTATGTGAGTAAACACAACAATCAAACTCACCTCTCTTGTAGCCAATTGGGAGCATGAAGGAGTCTAAGCGCTTGTACCATTGTCTTGGAGATTGCTTGAGCCTATACAAAGACTTCTTCAATCTGCACACAAAGTCTTCTTTTTCTTCTTCCGCAAATCCTTCAGGTTGAGCCATATAGATGGTGTCCTCCAAATCTCCATGAAGAAAAGCTATCTTCACGTCGAGTTGTTCCAGCTACATGTCATGCTGCGCTACTAGAGATAGCAACACCCGAATGGATGTATGCTTTCCTTCTTTTTGCGAGAACCCCTTCGCAACTAACCTTGCCTTGTAGGTAGGAGCCTCCGCTTCATTGATGCTTTCCTTCTTCTGATAAACCCACTTGGAGCCGATGATCTTTCGATCTTGCGGCTTCGGAACTAACTCCCAA
>NW_017980311.1:0-555 GCF_001876935.1 Asparagus officinalis | reverse complement strand
TGCATAATGATGTACATGAGATTAAGGAGAAAAATACAGATGCTAATAGTGCTGATGCTCAAGGAATTAAACCTTGGACTCAAGTTCAAAAAGGTTTTAGGAGTAAAAATATCATTCCTGGAAATTCTTTTACATTTCTGGATATTTTGGATATTGACCCTTCTACAATAGATAGAGGGGGGACCAAAGATGAATATATCCTTCTAGAATGTTAGAGGATTGAACAAATCCTCTAAGCAACATATGGTAAGAAATTTCATATCTCAATACCATCTTTCATATGTAGCTCTACTTGAAACAAAAATAAATGATTGTAAGATTCAACTAGCAGCAAAAAAAATTGCTGGAAATTGGAATTATGTCTCTAATGCCAGTAATCAAAGAAAAGCAAGGATCTTGATTATGTGGGATCCAAAAATCCTTGGTGTTCAAATTATCTCCATATCAGACCAGAGTATCACATGCAAAATTGTATCAGTTGACGGAAAAACAGATTGTATGATTACTTCTATCTATGGCTTTAATCAAATGGAAGCTAGGAAGGAGTTATGGAAG
>NW_017980310.1:0-555 GCF_001876935.1 Asparagus officinalis | reverse complement strand
CGCTTCCGTAGTGGACAATGCAACACAATTTTGTTTCTTGGAAGCCCAAGAAACAAGAGAATTTCCTAATAATTGGCATGTTCCACTAGTACTCTTGCGATCTATCTTACATCCGGCAAAGTCGGCATCACAAAATCCATATAAATCAAAAGTGGTACTTTTTGGATAAAACAAACCAAGGTTAAAAGTTCCATTAACATACTTAATGATTCTTTTAACCGCAATTAAATGAGACGCTTTGGGAGAAGCTTGAAAACGTGGACATGCACATACACTAAATATGATGTCGGGTCTACTAGCTGTGAGATAAAGAAGACTACCTATCATACCTCGGTATAGTTTTTGGTCCACATCTTCTCCACTCTCATCGGCATCAAGCTTAACACTAGTACTCATGGGAGTAGGCGCATGCTTAGAATTCTCCAACTTGAATTTCTTCACCAATTCCTTCACATACTTGCTTTGAGAAATAAAGATCCCATCCTCAGTTTGCTTGACTTGGAGCTCGAGAAAGAATGTAAGCTCTCCCATCATACTCATCTCAAAGTGATCCTG
>NW_017980309.1:0-555 GCF_001876935.1 Asparagus officinalis | reverse complement strand
TACCCCCTGCGGTATAGCGTTCGATTCTCTGTATTGTAGTAGAATCTTGGTGCTCTTCGCCGGATAGACTCTGTTTCCTTTATACCTTCTGGTAAGATTCCATGCAAGACGTAGTCGATGATGGGGAAACGCCAATCTCGGGGTTCGAATTCGACTTTGTAGGCATATAAAATTGCTTATAGGTCCCTTAGCTCAGCTCGGCACAAACCGACAAACCAACGAGGCAACGAGATTGACTAATCGCACGCAAGCAACAGAATACGTCCATTCGCGTGCGGGATCAAGCCAAGTGTTCGAAGAGTCAACGAGTCATCCAACCAAGGGCATACTCGGACGAATCACGATCGAATCAAGATCGGTTTCGGACTCAGATTCAGAAGTGGATTTACTGCCTAATCAGGATCCGGATTTACTGCCAAATCAGGACAACGAATCAAGTCTGGATAAATCAACCACAGAACCAAATCACAAATAGAACCAAGGCGGAAAAACACCAAACCCACCACCTAGAGGGGCTCGGCCGAAGCTGAGCCAACTTCAGGTGGCTCGGCCCAA
>NW_017980308.1:0-555 GCF_001876935.1 Asparagus officinalis | reverse complement strand
GTTTGATCATCGTCAAGGTTGATTACAAAGGGTACAATGTCATTTAGAACATAACCGCCATTGTAATCAGATCCGGCTTTGGTATCAGCTTCTCCTCCGCTGTCCGTGCCCTGGACTGATGGTTTTGTATCGGATTCGTTACCATAAAGGAGAGAATCAGTGAAATAATTCTCATACCCTTTAAATGGTTGCTTATCCGCGACCACCGTTCTAACCCTATTATCAGTGTCGACATATTTCAAACACTGATGGAGAGTGCCGACCCAGTAGTAAGTTATATGATGTCTCAGCATCAATCACATAACACGTGACTTCCGTCTTCAGATCGCCCATTTGACACTTTATCCGGATCTTTCCCAAAGGCCTTGACCCGCTGGTGTTGAATCCGTAAATGACTGTGCCTATAGACGCCAATTTACTGACTGGAATGCCAAGGCTATGCATAAGGCAAAGCGGCATAATACTCACAGCGGAACCCGGATCCATTTGGATTCGGTTGACTTCGCTGGAGCCAATGTATCCGATAAAATATAGCGGTCGATCGTGGTTCGAATT
>NW_017980307.1:0-555 GCF_001876935.1 Asparagus officinalis | reverse complement strand
CTGGCACAGCCTCCCGAAACTGAGCTGTTAGTCACAGTACGGACGCATCAACTCTGCGTACCCATATACGGCAGGGATATTGAAGAGGAAGATGACGGAAACGTAGACGCCAAGGAGGTGAATTCAACTCAAATTGGGTCTGAGTCCCGAGATTGGCGTTTTCCCATCATTGACTACGTCCAGTATGGTATTCTGCCAGAAGACGTAAAAGAAAGGGAATCAATTCGCCGAAGAGCGCCAAGATTCTTTTATAATGCCGAGACCCATACGTTATACCGTAGGGGATACGATGGTTTATTACTCCGATGCCTTTCGAACAAAGAAGCAGAAGAAGTTCTTAAGGAAGCGCACGAAGGAGAATGTGGTGCGCATCAGCCCGGTCCCAAACTGTATGATCGCATCAGGAGGATGAGATATTTCTGGCCAACGATGGTTCGTGACGCAATCGAATACGCACGTGAATGCCACGCTTGCCAGATACATGCAAATTATATGTATCAACCGCCAGAGCAGTTGCACACATCAACCACGTCATGGCCGTTCGAAGTATGGGGC
>NW_017980306.1:0-555 GCF_001876935.1 Asparagus officinalis | reverse complement strand
TGTTTATCTGTGTTCAAACATTTATTTCTCTCAACTGGGAAGTGATTTTTCATAAATTCTTTCTCTAACATGTTCATCTACATGTTTAGAACCTTCCCTCAAAATTTTATAATTTTTGAAGTTTATTTACTATTTTTAATTGATTTTTGGGGTTTTTGGCTGAGGTTTTGGGAGGCTATAAAACCCCCATTGCTCTCATCCTTCATATCCTATCTAAGAAGTTTTAATCAAGTTTAAAAGAGTTTTTTAACAAGGGTTTAAGTTTGGTTTAAAGGCTGTCTGGTTTGTTTTTACAAAGAGGAGCTTACATCAGTTGTTGAAGAGTTCATCTTCAATATTTCATCTTCCTCTCTTTGTGTTTATAGAGAAGTTTTTCTAACTCCTTTCTCTAGTAATTTTATTATTGATTTTCATATTATTATTATTGCTAGTTTGCTATTTGAGTTAGATTTTATTTCACTCATTGTTTACACACCCCACTTGAGGTTATTGTATTTTCATACATAGTATATTTGGGTTGGTGAGAGTTGTAACAATTGAGTGTGAGCTTTCATT
>NW_017980305.1:0-555 GCF_001876935.1 Asparagus officinalis | reverse complement strand
AACATAATTAGTCTTTTAAGGTTATTTGTCTCTTTCTCCCAAAGGGATTCAACATAACAGATTTTTTTTCTTTTTGAATCCTAGGTGTTGAATGCGTATACGATTAAAAGGATTTATACTCCTAGGCAGCATTTTCCACCAGTCTTGGTAAATGAAAGTGTTTACTATGGGGAGCTGCTTAGTTCCAAGCAAGTTTCACACAAATTACTCAGGATGTTAGACTAATAACACTGTCCTGGAACTTAAATAACAAAAGGGAAAGATGACTTGTTTTTTTTAATTCCTTTTCACTTTCCCAAGTAGAAAACCTGCATCTCCTTCACAGTCAATGTTCACAGTTAATTTAAGTATCAAATAATCAAAACTAACTTTTAGATATGATTGGAAAAGAATTGATTAATCCTATCATTGTAAAACACATGTAAATAATATGCTCTGTAACTAGTAACTTAATACATGACAAATTCCTTTAAAAAAGAACACATCTAAATTGAAATGCTGATGAGGGAAAGCTGAGATGGGTACACAACATTACACTAAAGCATAATAGTTAAT
>NW_017980304.1:0-555 GCF_001876935.1 Asparagus officinalis | reverse complement strand
CGTGTGAGTTTAGTAGGTGTTCCTCCCCCAACTGTTCCCTGTATCGCTTGTTGCGTCTTACAGGTCGAGGGGAGGTGCCGGCTGCCGAGGAGCATGCAGCCGATCCCATTCTGATTTCAGACGACGAATCCGAAGGCCGTGCGAACTCCGCTGCTCCGGATCCCGCTCCCCAGCCGGGAGCCGAACCTTGCCTCGAAATTCCTCCCATCACGGCGCTCGCTCCAGGCCAGAGCTTTGTTCCCTCCGAGTCTCAACCATGGCAGGCCCGTATTGAAGAGTTCGAAGGGGCTGTAAGGCAGGCAATTTCCCTCGTCGAACTCGGTATGGGTAGCTTTGACAGCTTCAGGCAGTCCCTCTATGATCGCGTGGCCGATTTACGGCGATCAGGTGAAAACCGTCTCGCTACCCGTTGCGTGCGTGAACTCCGTCTCTTGGAGCCATGCATGATGGTGCTAGAGGACTTGCTACGGGGAGGTCCGGAGGCTGAAATGGCATCCTGTCTAGCTCACTTCAGGCGTCAGGAAGCCCTGGAACAGGAAACCCGCTCCAAAGAGA
>NW_017980303.1:0-556 GCF_001876935.1 Asparagus officinalis | reverse complement strand
AAGATCAGTAACAAACTCTGGTGGAGAAGAGTTGTTTGAACCGAAATAATTCGGTTAATAAACCAAGTATCAAATATCTGGTAATCTTCAGTTATTGAAGATTGTTGCTTTTGGATCCTCGCCCCGATTTTATCTCCAAAAGCCGATCTCCAGAAATTCACCTCCAAAAAGTCCTCCCCTAGTCCCGTTGAGTTTGTTGATATTTATAGGGGAATTAGGGGTGTAACTGACCCCTTAATCCGCTCCTAAATGAGGGTTTAGCCACCCTATTAATCGGGTGTAACAACCCACTTAAATCACTCCCCAGATCGTGGGTGAACAGCGGTTTTCTTGAAACCGTATGGATTGCGTTTGAACGAGTCAACGTCTTGCCTTGCGTTCTGGATATGATCCTATGTCTAAACGCAGTGACTGGGGTCGTGTTCGCAGCAATATGACGTTGCGGATGCAGCGGCTGAAGAGCTGCGTTTGCAGCGCTAAAGAGCTGCGTTTGCAGCGATATGAAGCTGCGTTTGCAGCGGATGATGTTGTGGATGCAGCGGCTGAAGAGCTGCGT
>NW_017980302.1:0-556 GCF_001876935.1 Asparagus officinalis | reverse complement strand
TTCGGTCCAAACCGAAAAAACCGACCGAACCGATCCGGAAAAATCGGTTTTATGAGTAGGGTGGTTCGGAACGGTTTGAAAACTTTTCAACCCGAACCGACCCGAACCGACCGAATATAGTATAATACTACCCATTTTGATCTCAAGCCCTACCCGATCCATCCCCAAAGAGTAAAAGACTCAAACCCTAAACTCATTTTCTGAATCATTATGGGTTAAAAACAATATCATTATATCAGTATTTAATGCATCATAATCTCCTACTTTGTTAATATCTTTTTTTCTTTAATATAGTTTGTTATTTGATAAGAAGTTTGATGAAATTAGAACCGAATAAACCGAACCGAACCGCACCGAACCGACTTGCAACAGTTCAGTTCGGTTTTGAATTATAGGCGGTTCGGTTCGGTTGTTTAAATTTTGGTAAAAACCAAACCGAATCAACCGTTGCACACCCCTAATGGTATGGTTTTCCTATGTCACATTTAATTAATTCATTTACTGTCTTTACCCATGCATTATTAATGGTTCATAGTCTGGTTTAACATTTGTGCTT
>NW_017980301.1:0-556 GCF_001876935.1 Asparagus officinalis | reverse complement strand
TGCCTTCACTTTATCAGGATCAATATGAATACCTTTTGTGGTGACGACGAATCCAAGAAACTTACCGCTTGACATTCCAAGGAAGGATTTAGTCGGGTTCATTTTCAGCTGATGAGCTCTCATAAGCTTGAACATTGTCTTCAGATCGTTAATGTGATCGTTTTTATCACGACTCTTAACGACCAGGTCATCAACATAGCATTCGACAGTCTTCCGGAGGTGCTCTTGAAAGATCTTCGTCATTGCTCGTTGATATGTAGCACCGGCATTCTTCAAACCGAAAGGCATAACGGTATAACAAAAGACGCCAAGGGGCGTTCTGAATGCTGTATGCTTTTCATCGTCTGGATGCATCTTGATTTGATTATACCCAGAAAATCCATCCATGAACGACATTCTCTCAAACCCGCATGTATTGTCGATAATGACGTCCGTAATTTGTAGGGGAAAATCATCCTTGGGGCATGCTGTATTCAAATCTCTGAAATTAATACAGATTCTGATTTTTCCGTTCTTTTTGAGGACTGGAACAATATTGGCCAACCATTCAGGATGT
>NW_017980300.1:0-556 GCF_001876935.1 Asparagus officinalis | reverse complement strand
GCCGGATAGGGGATTGATTCCCATTCTCGTGGGTATGGACAAGGAATGCCCGTCTTCTTCACCTCTTGATTAGAAATCAACGTATTGATTTTGCTCTCGAGGTTTTTAATCTTCAAGCTTTCACCTGAGTCTTCGTTGGCATTCTCGTTACCACCCCCTGCATTGATAGGAGGGTTATTGGCGTTATGAGTTTCATTTGCACCTGTGTCCTCATCTTCCAGATTGTTCTGGTTACGACGACTTGGTTCACCTTGTTGGTTCCTCAATGCCTGGATTTGTTGCTCATGCATCTCTCTCATAGTCTGCATGGCCATCTGCATCTCGAACCTGAAGCTTTCTTGTTGTTTGGCCATGGCATCTTCGAGCATCTTAGCCACTTGCTCCGCACTTATCATGAATGACTCGCGGGGTTGTCCTTCGCTGGATACCGTGTTATCTGATGCGACGGCAGAGCAGGAATCTGATTCTTCATCTTTCGACGATAACCTTTGTAGGCATCAAAAATTGCCGATAGGTCCCCACGAACAGCTCAGTGTTAGGGAATGATGATGAACGT
>NW_017980299.1:0-556 GCF_001876935.1 Asparagus officinalis | reverse complement strand
GCCAGCACCTCCAGCGTCGACCAGAGCCCCAGTAAATAAGAGAGTTCCAGAAAGGGGGAAATTCTTTTTGTTCTCAATTGAAGAATTTCCCCTTTCTATAACTGAGGATTCAAGGGCCAGCTTCTTAATGATTTATAATTTTATCAAAATATGGGCTCTATGATGATAAAAGAGAATATACTCATCGAAATCTGTAGGTTTCTTTCTTCCTTTCTCTCTGAAATTTGAGTAACTTGTTTTTGCTTTTGGATTTTAAGTCAACTATCGACATTTTTGCACAAACGTGTCCAATGATTGAGTTTGATCAATGCAAGCATGTGCGATAATTAGGATGATCAATGGAATCGGTTATTGATTTATTTCATGATGTGTTGTACTTTTAATCGTTATTGTACGTTTTTTGATCTTCGTATGTTCTTTTTCTTTAACATAATACCTCCGATCTTATGTCAATTATTTGAAAGTGTTGTATATGAAACTACTTTGATATCAAAACCTCCCAACATGTTTCTTTACATCTCTTCCAAACTTAGATGTATTCAGATAATACTTCAAT
>NW_017980298.1:0-556 GCF_001876935.1 Asparagus officinalis | reverse complement strand
AAGATGATAGAACTAACAACATCTAAGCTAGAACTAACAAAACCAGTAAAACAAATGACTTAGGCTCCCATATGGATACCATGACGTTTTTTGAGCTAAATCGTCTTCAACCCAAAAACACAACACTTTTTCTAAACACCTAAAATAAGTTTTAATTTTGGTGTTTTGGTTTTGAGTTTGAGAAGGTGTTAATATAATATCTAACATAATATATTAAATGTAATTAATATAGAGTTAATATGTTAATGTAATATCTAACATAATTTATTGCTAAAATATGTTAATGTAAAAATAATATATTCATAATACCTATTTATATATATCATAAATTATTAATGTATTATTAAATTACTATTAATAAACTCAGCCTTATTAAAGACCATAATATATTACATAATATTAAAATATTTCTAATATATTAATTTATTAATAACATACTAGTCATAACATAATATTAACATTATTAATAATATTATATTATATGATAGAGAGTATAATATTATATTATATTGACAATAGTATAATATTATATTATATTAATAATAAAATAAGGTTA
>NW_017980297.1:0-556 GCF_001876935.1 Asparagus officinalis | reverse complement strand
TATCCTTGGGTTCTTTGTGCATCACTTGTACTTTGAATTCCGAGGACGGAATTTGTTTTAAGGGGGGTAAGATGTAATGACCGTAAATTTCTAATACTGGTTTAAATAATTTTTCTGGTATTTAAATATGAAATATTATTTTTCTAAAAGAGTATTTGTATTTTTCCCAATTTCTCTAGAATTTTCTACGATTTAAAAATACGGTATTATATTATTTTAATAGTTTTTCTAATTTTAAATTTAATTGTTTCGATAAAACTTTTAAATTAATAGTTAATTATTCATTATTGTTATTGTTATTATTATTTTGACCATAAATTTTAATATTTATTTGAATAATTTTTCTTGTATTTTTTTATAGGGGTATTTTCCCTACGTTTTCCCCCTCACCGGTATATCACTCTGTATATCTCTCTCTTCATCTCTCTCTCCTACCCCACTTCCCCTAAATCACTCCCCATTTCACTCCCTAAATCCCGCACTCCCATTACCTCGTGCTTCCCCCTGAGATTACCCTCTCTATTTTAATCCTCCTCTCACGTCGCTCTCTCACTCA
>NW_017980296.1:0-556 GCF_001876935.1 Asparagus officinalis | reverse complement strand
CCCCAAAACATTAAAATAAACAAAAAACAGAACTAGCCGTTACTGTAGCAACGGTCGGATGCTACAGTATTTTGGTCGACCGGTACGGTCGACCGAGAGCCATCTGCAAAGCCGAGAAACGTCCAGAGACATTTCCGGTCGACCGGTCCGGTCGACCGGAGTTACTGTAGCAGTGCGCAGATGTTTTGTAAAATCAATTTAAAATAGTAAATGAACTCCAAAAATTATGAAATTTTGTGAGAATGTTTTAGACATGTAACATAACATGTCAGAGAAAGAATTTCTGAAAAATATTTTCCCAGTTGAGAGAAATAAATATTTGAACACAAATTTACAGTTTCTGAAAAACTGTTAACATATACGATTTTGTAAAATCAATTAGGCACAGTAAATCAACTCCAAAAATAGTAAAATTTTGAGAGAAGTTTCTAAACATGTAGATAAACATGTCAGAGAAAGCATTTTTCAAATATCACTTCCCATTTGAGAAAACTCATCTGTTTTGTAAAACATGCACGAACATGTGCACGAACGAAAACATGATTTTGTAAATTCC
>NW_017980295.1:0-556 GCF_001876935.1 Asparagus officinalis | reverse complement strand
TTGGTGTTATTAATAACAACCTGCCGCGATGTTGAATATGCGGACGAGTGTTCTTTTTAACGGTTAGGAGCTAACCGGCAGCGCGGGTTAAGCGCAGACTTATCATTGCTTAGGTTTCAGGATAAAATACCCCAGAATCAGACTCTGGTGTCTTTTTATGCGGAAAAAGACTAAACCGGCAGTGCGTGTTAGGCGCAGACTTATCCCTGCTTAGGATTCGGGATAAACTTCCTAGGATGAATCCTAAATTGACAAATTTTGGAAAGAGCGGTGCGGGAAAGGAAGAATTTTATATTCTATTTCCCGGTCTTCTTTTAGGGTGAAGGCGAACCCGACAGACAAGGAAGGAAGAATTTTATATTCTATTCCCTGATTCTGGAAAGGAAGAATTTTATATTCTATTTCCAGCGAAGAAGAAAGTAGACGTGGGGTGTCCACTCCGAGAATCTGGAAAATTTAGATGAACTTGCCTTTTATAGGATGGGTCATCTAAACTGAAAATTGGTTCTTCGTTTATCGAAGTGGAATTTCAACTTTGGCTATAACCATGGGAAGG
>NW_017980294.1:0-556 GCF_001876935.1 Asparagus officinalis | reverse complement strand
GCCATCAATCTGAGGAGAACCATACATGAAGTGGAACATAGAGGTGTCCATAGGCAAACCCTCCTCGTCAAAATCGTCAATTGAAAAATCTGATACAAGAGGGTATAAGGGCGAAAGAATAATAAAGAGACCATGACCAATGGAAATGAGTTACCTCTCGTAGATGTATCTGGGTTCACTGAATCAGGTCCTACGTTGGTAGCCTCCCTAAAGTCGGCGGCTTCTGCAGGTTTTTCTACCTGGTAAGAGGAGTCAGGCTCACCAGAAGGTACAAACTCATGAGGAGCAGGATCGAAACTCATCTCCCATTCCCCGCGCTCTCCTGCATAGAATGGGAAAGCATGAGCCTGAAAATCTAAGCGATCAAGAGAATGATCTATAGAGTAGATGTTACCTCTGTCGCTAGCAGGATCATCACCAGCCAAGTCCATCTCAGATGCCCGCGAATCTGCAGGCAGATTATGGGCTAGTCTCTTCCGTCTATCAGCACGGATAGTAGTCGAAGGTCTTGCCTGGGCAAAAGGACGGAATTCCTCTTCACTGTTTGTCGCTGTCC
>NW_017980293.1:0-556 GCF_001876935.1 Asparagus officinalis | reverse complement strand
CTTCAGACCGAAAGGCATCACCGTATAGCAGAAGACGCCGAGGGGTGTTCTAAACGCTGTATGCTTCTCTTCATCCGAGTGCATCTTGATTTGGTTATACCCCGAAAAGCCGTCCATGAAGGACATCCTTTCGAATCCACATGTATTGTCGATAATGACATCCATGATTGGGAGAGGAAAATCGTCTTTTGGACATGTTCTTCATGACTGGAACGATGTTGGCTAACCAGTCTGGATGTTGTTCTTCTCGGATAAATCCCGAATCGATCAACTTCTTAACCTCTGCCTCAATGGCTTCCATAATCTGCGGACGAAACCGTCTTTGCTGTTGTTTGACAGGTTTGGCATCCGGCTTGATGTCAAGGCGGTGCATTGCCACATTAGGGTCGAGTCCTGGCATATCTTCGTAGTTCCAGGCGAAGACATTAATGTATTCTCTGATTAGGGCAATTAATTCCTCCTTCTCATCTGGAGGAAGACTACCGCAAATGAATATGGGCTTTGGATTGGCCTCATTGCCCATATTAATTTGGACTACTTCATCTTCGGTTGGTGG
>NW_017980292.1:0-556 GCF_001876935.1 Asparagus officinalis | reverse complement strand
TATTTTTCATAAATAAAATGAGAAATTAATGCTATAAATTAAGTAGTTGAGTAAAATATAAAATTATACCTTAAATTACTAAAAAATAATGAATCTCCCCCAAAATCAAGCAACCACAACCTATGCATTAGTAAAGTTGAGAATTACCCGATGGATTCATAAGAGTGGTTGAGTATTAATTGATGGGTCCATAAGAGTGGAAGAATGAAAAAAGAGAATAATGGAAGAGAGAGAAAAAATAATTTGACAAATAGGGGGGGTATAATTGGATTTTTTAAAAATTTCAATATAAGTGGGTTTAATAATATAAAATAAATTAGTTGGGTTTAAAGATAAACTAGGATAAACTTTTGGACCTAAAAACAAAAACCCCATCAAATTAACTCTTCTCCTACCAGCAATAAGAGAGTAACCTTACATACTGGACAACACTTATTCAATCTTCAAATTAATATTCCATATGGATTTGCTGCATCTAGTTAGAAATCGAGCTTGACTCAGGTTTGGTGTGGCTCAGGTCCACCGGGAATATATGCTTTTAGATCCCATGAGATTA
>NW_017980291.1:0-556 GCF_001876935.1 Asparagus officinalis | reverse complement strand
AAGATACTTTAGGAATTTTGTTATAAAATAATTCATATGAGGTTTTCTTTAAAATAGGTCGTAATAAAATTCTATTTAATACATAACAAGCTGTTGATACGACTTCTGCCCAAAAATATTTAGGTAAATTACTATCACACAACATGGTTCTAGCACATTCTTGTAAGGTCCTATTTTTCCTTTCTACAACTCCATTTTGTGGAGCAGCACGAGGAAAAGAGAAAGTGTGTGATATACCATGTTGGTCACAATAATTTACAAATAATTCATTTTCAAATTCACCTCCATGGTCACTACGTATAGAGATAATAGAAGTTGATTTTTGATTTTGAATTCTTTTGCAAAATATAGAAAACTCATTAAAAGCATCATTTTTATGTTTAAGAAAAATTACCCATGTGAATCTAGAATAATCATCAACAAGAACAAATGTATATCTACTTCCATTTAAAGATGCAACTCTAGATGGACCAAAAAGATCTATATAAATTAATTCTAATGGTCTATTTGTAGATATTACATTTTTAGATTTGAAAGAGGATTTGTGCATTTTTCC